>NC_037675.1:95694652-95727686 GCF_003255815.1 Theropithecus gelada
GGAAAGCCCAAAAAAAAAAAAAAAAAAAAAAAAAAAAAAAAAAAAAAAAAAAGACACAACAAAAAAAGAAAACTACAAGTCAGTGTTCCTGATGAACATCAACATAAAAATCCTCAAGAGAATACTAGCAAACCAAATCCAGTAGCACATCAAAAAGTTAATTCACCACAATCAAGTAGGCTTCATTCCTGCAATGTGAGGTTAGTTCAACGTAAGCAAATCAATAAATGTTATTCACCACATAAACAGGATTAAAAGCAAAAATTATATGATCATCTCAAGAGACTCAGAAAAGGCTTTTGATAAAGTCAAGTGTCTCTGTGTTAAAAACCCTCAACAAACTAAGCATTGAAGAAACATACCTCAAAGTAATAAGAGCTCTCTATGACAAACCCACCGCCAACATCATACTGATTGGGCAAAAGCTGGAAGCCATCCCCTTGAGAATTGGAACAAGACAAGGATGCCCACTCATACCACTCCTATTAAACATAGTACTGGAAGTCATAGGCAGAGCAATCAGGCAAAAGAGAGAAATTAAAGGCATCCAAATAGGAAAAGAGGAAGTCAAATGATCTCTCTTTGCTGATATGATACTATACCTAGAAAACCCTAAGGATGTTGTCAGAAGGCTCCTAGACCTGATAAACCACTACAGTAAAGTTTCAGGTTACAAAACCAATGTACAAAAATCAGTAGCATTTCTATACATCAATAACGTTCAAGCTGAGAGCCAAATCAAGAATGCAATCCCAATTATAATAGCCACAAAAAAAATCCAGTAACACATCTAATCACGGAGACGAAAGATCTTTACAAGGGGAACTATAAAACACTGCTGAAAGAAATCATAGATGACATAAACAAATGGAAAAACATTCTGTGCTCATGGATTAGAAGAATTAATATTGTTAAAATGGCCATATTGCCCAAAGCAATCTACAGATTCAACACATTCCTATCAAACTACCAATGTCATTTTTCATAGAATTAAAAAAATTATTCCAAAATTATGCTTGAATAGCCAGCACAATCTTCAGCTGGTATTTCAGCCCTCTGAATACCAGTTTCCTATCAGCCTTTTACCTGTTAGTTTTAGAATCCATTGATGATCCTTACTTGAATCCGTGATTTCATTATAACTTCCTGAACAATTTTAAAATTCCATCATTTCTTATGCATTTTTGATGGTGGCATTGTGTGAAGAAGTGCATTCCTTTGTCCACATTGGTTATTTGATTGCCTTGAGCTACATTTACTAATGTAAAGACAGGATGAATTCTTAATTTTTTTCCTCTAATTATCAATTTTCAGAGCTAGGAGGTGGCATAGTAGCTATTTTTAATGGTGACAAGTGCACTTTGTTTTTAACATCTTTTTAGATAAAATAATGTTATTGCAGTTATTATTTTTTTGTGCACAAATTGTTACAACTTCTTCAAGCTGGTTCTTATGTGCTTTTGACCTGATTATATTTATCTTTGACTTCTGGCCCAGCAGAATACCTCATACCATAAACTATAATATATGTTTTATGTGAGGTACAAAATATATATATTTTAATGACTATTATATATATATTTGAAATTCTATCAGTATGCATAAAATGAAAGAAAAGAATAACATGCTTTTATTTAGTTCATTTATCAAAAATTCATTTTCCTTAAGTCCAGTCATGTTTCTGCTTATGTATATTTTTAAAATTTTCTTTTCTAAATCATAGGAAATACCCTCTTTTTACATTCAACAGATTAAAAACCCCACTCAAATTATACCTGATATAATGTGAATAGCTCATATAAAATATGAGAGGAGGTAGCAGGCAACACTGTCTCAGCAATGTAAAGTTTCATTCTATTTGAATTTCAAGGATCCCCACTGTAATATTTGGGATCTTTAGTAATTCAACATTATATTTGTATGTAAGTCAAGATAATGAACATGAATTTATACTGGACACAATATGTCTGGTTGAGAGATTTTTCTCTAATGTATGGTTTGACCCAAACCCAGGAAAGGTAAATGGCCATATTTATTTAGAATTAAGGTTCTGCCTGGTGGTATGACAGAAATTGAAAGGACAGAGGGACTTGAAATACTGGTAAGAATGATTGACATGGTGCTCTTTGGATTCTAAATGTCATCTGTATCATTAAGAGCTAGAATTAAGCCAGAAGGATTGAAGCATATACCTGATCACGGGATCTCTAAATGTATATTTTAGTAGTGACATATTTTTGGTGATGTACCTAACACATGGCATGTTGTAGCAAATGTTTGTCAGATGAATGAATGACAAAGTCCAGAAAACAGCTAAAAGAATAAGTGGCAGGGGTGTATTTGGTCATGTAAGATGAGATGGCAAGGAAATAAGAGTCAAATCTGGATGATTTGGACTTGCCTATGCCAAATTAACTTTGTAATATAAGTATTGGTTGATTTGCCTGAGTGATTAACATTAAATTATGAAGATACTTCCATAAGGATATAAATTCAATGAGTTGAGAGGCAGCAAACACTTTATTTTAGTCAATAACTTAAAATTGATTTGGTGGGGCCAAATTATCTAGACTAGAATTAGCCTAGTGTAACTGTCTGTCTTATTTCTTCAAGAATGTCTTACCTGTCCAAAAGGCAGCCTCACGAACTCTATGCATTTTTCTGCGTTATAATCGTAAACAAGAACAGAGACATGAGGTCATTCAAAAATTAATTGAACGTAAGTAATATTGTCTACTATTTTGAAAAAGGAAAGTAAATGAACTAGTTGGCTTTAGTTATATCTGACTTATGTATCATTTTGCTGTGAATAATTAGATTGCTATTGGGTTTTATAAGTTGATTTTTATTTTTTAGAATTCCTTATGGCAAGATTAGATCTGTGAGGAATGAAAGTAATAATCACTCTGTTTTCTTTTGTGAATGTCTACGTTTTAGAAATTAAAATATGTTTACTTATATTGAAAGCTCAGTTTCTGCCCTGATGAAATAGCATTTGGAACTAAAATATAAATAGAATATCCATGAATCTAATCATTTATTTTATGGTCCTATTTCAATAGTCACATAATTAACAGAATCTGGGATTTTTCCTTGAATAGAGTTGATAGTATATTTGAATATAAATTTGATGAGCCTAGTTGGTTTATAATGTCTTAAGAAACTAAGTCAGTTTACAAATGCAAATTTATTTTAATTTGGTAAAAGCTAAAATCAAGGCAAAAACGTTTGGTTTATAGTATCGATTTTAGAAATAGTTGCACACACCTATATATACTTAGTGAATTTGCTGATTATTGTATATTTGCTTTGCCCATAATGTCTTAATGTTTTTACTAAACTATATTATCCAGCATAGGCAGGTAATGGGATTTTCTAGTTACTGGGGTTTACCAGTTTAAGTGTGTATCACTACTTTTCAAAAAATTAGAGTACTTTTATAAAATTCCATTTAAGAAAAAGTATGCTCAGTATACTTTAATCTTTCTTTTTATAATCTTATTTTAATTCAGTTTTCATTATTCAGTGGTAGGAGCTCATGTTTAGAATGTTTTATTTTGAAAGAAGATTCAGTTTGGTTTGGTTTTTGAACATTTATGTAAAAAGTAGAAAATTAGCCTTTTAATATTGACCTGAATTATTGTCAGTAATGCTGTTTATATGTGACTATATCTACTTTAGGCATTTTTAAGGAAACAAAGGGAACAAAACAGTTAATTTGGTTTTAAAACACTTTGAAGTTATACAGACTTGTGTTTGAATTCTAGCTCTGCACCTGCCAACTGTGTGACTTTAAACGCACTGAATCTCAGTATCCTTATTTTTTAGGAGGAAGAAGTATGTGCACCTCTTTGGGCTGCTTTTCAGGGCTAAATGAGATAATATGTATAGAGTACTTAGCACATAGTGGGTGATAAAAAGTAGTAAATACAGTCATTCCATAGTTAATAAATGCTTATGAAATTGAATGAAATGTTTGACAAAACTTTTTAATGGTTTTTGAGGTGTCAATTTGGGGATTTGCAAATCTGAGGTATATAATAATGATTTTTTTCCTCTTATCTCTTGTATTTGCTAGCCATATTGTGGGTATGAAGAAACTTGTTATGTGTTTTGTGTGTCTAACTTTGTCACATTAATTTCATGTAGGAAAAATTAACAAGATAATTTTTGTTGTTGTTTCTAGAATTGGGCCAAGGAAAAAGTTACTGGAATAGACTTCGATTTTTGGATACCTGTGAATTTATTATAGAGATATTTTCCAAATCATTTTTCTGTAAATATTTCTTTCTACCTGCTATTGAACTGACACATGATCCAGTAGCAAACGTGAGGTATGTTATCAATCAATGAAAATATTTGAAATTGTATTTATTTTTATCTACTATAGTGAACATATGCAAAATCTTTTCCTTAGCCAATTAAAAACTTAAGTCAAGAATTTACATGTGCTTTGAAATTCTTAGTATTCATAATTGATGGGTATCAGTAAGACTTGGAAGCATACTCTTTCAACACTGTCTTAGATCTTTTGTCTTTACTGGATTGAGAGCAGTAAGTCAAAGCCAGATTGGTAAGCTTCTTCGGCCATTTGGATACACACATTGAAATGATTAGAAGATCGAGTAGCTATTATTAATTTATCTACCATTAAAACTAAAGAAAAGATGGTCAGTCGCCTTATCACTTCAAAGTTGTTTGATGAGCATCTGTTAGTTTTTAGAGGCCCATTTTTTCAAAGAAATAGAACTGCTTCAAAGTCTTCATCTTGTCTTCTATGTTTAGCTGCCTTATATTTTTGAAATCCAATAAAATGTTAATTTCATTTGAGTAACTGTTAAGTTGGAAGGAACAGATCTGAAAATGGCTTGCCTGGAAATGGAAAAAAATAAGAAATATATTTTGTCCTTTTTCTCTCCAAATGAGCACACCACTTCCTTTTTTATTGTGGTAAAATATGTATAATATAATATTTACTATTTTAACCATTTATAAGTGTGTAGTTCAGTGACATTAAAGTACATGCATGTTATTAAGAGCTATTTTTGTACATTTGATAATGGAATGAAAATAATTTTAAACCCTCCTGTTTAAAAGAAATTTAAGCCCAGCCATTAGATTACTGTGTTTTAAGTCCTGTGTCTCTATTTTGAACTTGAACTCAGATCTGCAGGAAAGAGAGATATCAGAGTCAGTTGGCCAAAGGCTCTCCTGAACAAACTCTAGAACTCCCTGCTGAATTTCCATACATTAGGGGCACTTAGTTTTATGCATCTGAAAGATGCATATGTACCACTTTTATAAACAACTGATGTGAATTTTAGGCAATACGTAAAACGTCAAAACTTTTTAATAGGAAGAGTTGGTGAGATAATAAGCTAACTGAGATTAATAGTCTTGGTGTTGAGATATATATGAAGATGAATTGTCAAAAGATATTGAAAAGTTCAACCTAAGAATTTTATGAGCATTTTTTAATGGGAACAAATCTAGAAGTTTTTGTTTTGTATTTTAAATGTGAGAAAATACAGAAAGCACAACTGCATTGACTTTAATTTTTGGTGTATGTTTCTTGTGCTTTATAAATGAGAGGTGGGGTATTGCTGACATTTAAAGTGAATTGAAAAGAACCTTTTGGGCTGGGTGTCGTGGCTCATGCCTGTAATCTTAGCACTTTGGGAGGCCGAGGCAGACGGGATCACTTGAGGCCAGGAGTTTGAGACCAGTCTGGCCAACATGGTGAGACCTCGTCTCTACTAAAAATACAAAAATGAGCCAGGCGTGGTGGTACACGCCTGTAGTCCCAGCTACTTGGGAGGCTGAGGCAGGAGAATCGCATGAACCTGGGAGGTGGAGGTTGCAGTGAGCTGAGATCACACCACTGCACTCCAGCCTAGGTGACAGAGCAAGACTTCATCTCAAAAAAAAAAAGGAACCTTTGGTAATTCTTTAGATTTTAACTTTTCCTAAACAACTAATGGGTCCAGCTTTATGAACATTTTGTGAATTGCAATTGTGATTCTATAAAAGCAACTTTCAATGTGATGTATTGTCACTTATCAAGCAGTTGACAAAAATAATTTGAAAGGAAATGACATAATCTCTACTTTGATCAGTGAAACAAAGAGCATGACATTGACTCTATGAGAAAGAAATCTGCCAATTCAAAAAACCAAATGAAGAATAATTAATTATTACTCGTTAATTTCAGAGATTTGCAGGACAGCAGATTATTGTATAACTGTGTGTCTTGGTTCCTACTCTCTTGCCTGGCCAGCTGCCAGCCAAGAAATGTATCCGACAACACTGTATGCTAACTGGCTTTGGGTATAAAAGCACTTGCTCAGTGCTTTAGAGATGTGCAGATAGAATGAAAACCATCACAGGCAAGGGTGGTAGGATCATGTTGGTTAGGAGGACAGTTTCTGTTGCCACACTGCCTGAGCTGAAATTCCAGCTCCACATTAAATGTGTATCTTTAGCCAAGTTACAAAACTTCTGTGTGCACTGATTTCCTTAGTACCTAATTTATAAAGTATTCTGAGGCACAAATAACTGAGATAATATACACAAATTATCTGAAAGGTGTGGTCCCTAATCTCAAGGATTAGATCATCTCAGGGGCCCAGGAGTCTCATAGAGATGAATCACTACAATGGATTGGGTAGCTTCTGCTCAATATCTATTTTCTAGACATGCCTTGGGTTATAAAGAATGGAGTGTGCATAGATTGTTAAGTGTTTTTGTTTTTCCTTAAGTTAATGTTTAAAATTTAAATTCACCAAGTTGAGACAATATCAAGCTGGAAAAAGACTCTTGGTATTCAGAGAAGCCTTTTCCATAGCTGCCAGAAATGATATAATTTCTTTGGGGGGTTGATATTCCTTAATTATAGAAAGCATTGCTAGGTTAGGCTGTATCCGTGGTGAACTGTGAATGAGATTGAGACCATTGTTGCTATTTATAGTGCTGGAAATTCTACAGGAGGAGCTTCTTTACCCTTTTTGGTTAAATAAAAAGCAAATTTTGTTGTATATGAAGAATCCTCAAGTAAAGATTCAGCTGAGAAAGTGTTCTGGAAACTCTAAAAATGGAATTCAGGTGTCTCAAGGGTTGCAATAAAGATAAAAAATAATAATTTGGAGAGCATTCAGATGAATAAATGAACATAGCAGCTATAAAATAGATACCCACCTAGCATCCCTCTCTAAAACAGCCATGGAAAAAGAATAGACTTTTAGCTTAGCAAAGCAGAGTATTTCCTCTGAAACGCCTCCTCCTGGAAAGGCTTTTTTTTTTTTTTTTTTTTTTTTTTTTTTTTTTTTTTTTTTAGGTTCTGGGATTTACTTTTACCTTCCTGGCATTCTTCAACCTCCTTGTTTCTTCCTTTCCAACCCAGTCTAGACTGTGGTAGTGCCTTAGACCACCTTAGACTAGGTCCTTTTATCCTTTTCTTCTCTAACTGTACATATTACCTTGATGATCTCTCCCATTTCATGGTTTAAATATCATCTACTTGCTGAAGATTCCTCACTTTATCTGAAGCATTGACATCTACTCTGGATAGTCTAGATGGATAGCCAACTTACTGAGCCTGTTGCCCACTTAGCATTTCCACTGTATATCTGATAGACATCTCAGACTTAATCTGTCTAGAATTCAATCTTCATCTTTCTTATGTGCTTTTGCTCCTTCTGTAGTCTTCTCCATCTCAGGAAATAACCATCCCACCTGCTTAGATCAAAACCTTAAATAAATTCTTCTCTCTGTCATTCTACCTCCAATCCCTCAGTACATTCTGCTGCTTGTAAAAGATATTCAGAATCCAGGCCAGGCACGGTGGCTCACGCCTGTAATCCCAGTACTTTGGCCAAGGCAGGCGGATCACAAAGTCAGGAGATCGAGACCATCTTGGCTAACACGGTGAAACCCTGTCTCTACTAAAAATACAAAAAGAAATTAGCTGGGCGTGGTGGCGGGTGCCTGTATTCCCAGCTACTTGGGAGGCTGAGGCAGGAGAATGGCGTGAACCTGGGAGCCGGAGCTTTCAGTGAGCCGAGATCACGCCACTACACTCCAGCCTGGGTGACAGAGTGAGACTACGTCTCTAAAAAAAAAAAAAAAAAAAAAAGAGAGAGATTCAGAATGCAACTGCTTCTTACCACCTTTTCCTGCTACCACTCTGGATCAATGCACCATCATCTCTTGCCTGAATTATTTTAAGACCTTTTCCTATTGTTTCTCTTTTTCTGTTTTTGACCAGCTACAGTCTAATTTCAACACAATAGGCAGATGATGCTTGTAAAACATTGTCAGATCATTTCACCCCTCTGCTCAAAATCTACCAATGGCTTCTTGTCATACTCAAAATAAAAGGCAATTTCCTTACAGTGGCTCTCAAAGCCTCTTATTTACCACTCTGAGCTCTCCTGCTAGTCTCACCTTCACTCTGTTTCGGCACAGTGGCCAATTTGCTCATTTGGACCAACAGTAGAGACAAGCTCTCCATATTTGCTGTGATGCTCTTTTCCAGATATTCACATAGCTTATTCCCTAATTTTCTTTAGGTCTTTGCTTAAATACCATCTTTTCAGTGGAACCTTCAATGACAACCCTCTCTGGCCACCTGCTTTAAAACCGATTAATCCCCACCCCTGGTACTCCCTTGCCTGTATTCCTTGCTTTATTTTTCTCCATAGCATTTAACACTATCTGACAGATTTTCCTTGTTTCTTTTCTCTTCTCTGCTCCCATACTAGAATGTAAGTTCCAGGAGAGCAGAGAATTTTGTTGGTTTTATTTACTGTTGTATCTCAGCATCCAGCATGGTGAATGCTTGACACATACTAGACACTCCATGAATATATCTTGCATGAATAAATGAAGTCTCAGGCTATCTAAAACTTGATTTTTCTTTGTTTCATGTTACTGTTATTCTTAGTTATTAAATTCATTCAAGAGTAAATACTATTTTATTATAGAATGAAACTTTGCTACCTGTTGCCCAAAGTGAAATCTACTCTGAAGATTCCTGCTGATAAGCATCTACTTCAACAGTTAGAAATGTGTGTGAGAAAACTCCTGTGTCAAGAAAAAGATAAAGATGTTCTGGCTATTGTAAAAAGAGTAAGTATCACTCTTGCCAGAATGTTGCATTTTTTTTTTCTATTAAGGTAGTAAGAATCATAACTTCACTATTTCAGCTTGACAGGATAGCAATATATTAAAATATTTTTATCCTTGCTAAAGTTGTAAGAATTAGTGAATGATTTGGTTGATAGGTGCTACAACTGAATATGAAAGTTTCGAAGGGCACCTAGACATTAAACTTTTACTACTAGTAATATAAGCCCATGTTTGACACATGTTAGGTGCTCAATAAACACTGTTCAATTAATAATGAATGTTTCATTCATCAGATTTTCTTCATAAGTGATTATAATCCAGTGAAACTTTGTTGGTAAAATTGGGAAAGTCACATTTTATAGAAACTTATCCCTGGAAGGGCGCTTCGAGTTAATTCAGGGGTCTATTTGACTTTATAGAAGTTCTGTGCCTAGAAATATTGTGTCTACTTGAGATCATATTAGTAAGTAGCAGAATCAGGAGGACTAGAATAGAGACCTCTTACCTACTTCTGAGTGCATCTTTGTAAATAATGTAAGATTGTATCCTGTGAGTTTTTTGTTTGTTTTAGCATGAGATCGTAGTATATGGATTCTTTGGAAATGTTGGAAAAACTAAACAGTAAAAATTTGGGTTAGTGAGCCACATCTTAGAATAATTTTTATTCTTCAAAAATTGTTTATGCTGAATATATAACTAATCTTTTATAAGTTCAAGTGAAATTATTTACTTTTATGAATCTGAATATAAACTTCAGGACACATTGTTTTTGAGCGTTTATTTGTAGTGAGGGAAATTTCCTTATTAATGTCATAAATAAATTAGTATACGTGGCGAGTAAAAAGAGAATTCTTACTTTTTTTCTCTTTTTTTCTAGAAATCATTGCCAGATGTCACATGAGGAATCTTTTAATTAAGTGATTTGATGACTTAGTATTAATTAGTATAGTTTTAATTTTAATGAAATGTGAATTCTTCTTTCATTAACTGATATAACCAGAAATACCTAGAGTTGGACGTGCATTTAAATCTAAAAGTACACACACACACACACACACACATACACACACACACACACACACACACTTGTTTCTACCAGACAGTTCCTTCCTTACTGTTTAATATTAAAGTATAGAAGTTTAGGCAATGGAGTTAACTTGTCAAAATAATAAACATGAGAGGGCTAATTACTTTTCCAGAATAATTTATTAATTCAAGAGATAATATAAGCTAACCCTATACAGGTGTAACAATGCTATAATTAAATTAATGGATTATTAGTCTACAGTGGATTATTCTGGAGTACAGCTCTTATTTTCAGTATGCTGCATATAATGAAGCCAGTCTGTCCCATGGAAATTCTGTAGTATAATGAGACATTAGTATGGAAAACTCCCAGAAAACTACACAAAACTTTTGGATAAAAATTGAATAGTTTTATCAGTTTTTTAATATGAAAAGTAACTTTATATAAATAGAGAGTATTTCATGGCATACATTATGAATGTTTCATAAATTTCAGCAAAAAAAACTTTCACTAAATTTTATATTTGTCATGGATAGTTTTGGGCATATGCATATCCAAATGTACTTTATTTTGGCCATTAGGGTTACTCGTGTAGAGTAAGTTTTAGAAGTACTGCCCTCTATCAGAGACAGAACCCTGGGTTAGATTGACCATTGTTTTGATTGGAATAATTTGTCTCAAACTAGTGTATTCCAAAAGACAAATAGTAAATTGAGAGAATATTTTTAGAGCAGATAGAAAATTTCTACAGAAGGGAACTAAGGATTATTCAGCCAAATGATGGCTTGTTTCATTCATATATAGCTAAAAGACTTTTTAAAAATTCAAAAGCTACATTATGTTTCTGAAAATTCAGAAAAAATTGGCACTGGGAGTTACTAGAAATTAGTTAGATTATATGCATTTGGTATTTGAAGTATGCCTGTAGACTTGGTCTTCTTAAGGTTAAAAACTTTCAAAAGTTAAAATTGACCCTGGCATTACTGTATAAAGGTTGATTGTAAGTACAATGTAGAATTGGGCAGAACTTTAATTTTCTGACTTAGTCTACCCCATAGTGCAGAAGTCTCCTATTTGAACCTGCCTCTGCAAAATAACTTGCTGAGAAATGATTGGTTGTTTTAATTTAATTACTTTAGAATAATTTTAAAAACTTTCCTTATAGACTGTGTTAGAGTTGGACAGAATGGAAATGTCTATGGATGCTGTAAGTATACTCTCTTTACCTTATTGTGTTGGTCCATTTTCATGCTGCTGAAAAAGACATACCCAAGACTGGGCAATTTACAAAAGAAAGAGGTTTAATTGGACTCACAGTTCCACGTGGCTGGGGAGGCCTCACAATCATGACAGACAACAAGGAGGGGCAAGTCACATCTGGGCGGCAGGCAAAGAGGGAGGGAAACTCCCCCTTACAATACCGTCAGATCTTGAGAGACTCATTCACTATCATGAAACAGCGTGGGAAAGACGCACCCCCATAATTCAGTCATCTCCCACCCAGTCCCTGCCACAACATGTGGGAATTAGGGGAGCTACAAGATGAGATTTGGGTGGGGACACAGAGTCAAACCATATCACTTCTATTAAAAGGAATATTTTAAACTTGGCAGAAACTCATCACTAATGTTTCACAACTTCATTTTAAACTTTAAACAGTTTCAGAAAAAGTTTTATGAGAAAGATTTGTTGGATCAAGAGAAAGAAAGAGAAGAACTACTTCTTTTGGAAATGGTATGTTGCTTTCATATGCACACACACATACTCTTTTCTGATTAATAAAACTGTGTTTTGTTATTAAACTTAATCATTTCTTTCCATCTCACCATTTCACATTACTCTTTTCTTCTTAAATGACAGTCCCAGTTTTTTGAAATCTGTTCTTTTATGAACTAGAAAGAAAACTATATTTGAGAGCCTTTTAAAAAAACTACTTTGCTGAAGTATAACTGACAACTACACATATTTAAAGTGTACTATTCAATGAGTTTTGACATATTGATGAAACCATCACCACAATGAAAATATGAAACATTTCTATCCCTTTAAAGATTTCTGCCCCTTTGTAATCCATGTATTCTACTCTAGTCCCCAAAAACCAATGATCTAGTTTCTGAAAATGTAGATTAGCTTGCATTTCCATAATTTATATAAATGGAATAATATATTAGGTATTAATACTATTTTTGGTTCTGCATCTTTCTACCAACATAATTACTTTGAGATTCATCCATATTGTTGTATGCATCAAGAAGTCATTCCTTTTTATTTCTGAGTGGTAGTCTATATTATGGAATATCACAATTTGCTTATCCATTCACCTCTTTATAGACATTTGGCTTCTAATTTGGGGATATTACAAATATAGTTGCTTTGAACATTAGTGAAAAAGTCCTTGGTTAGACATGTTTTCATTTCTCTTGGGTAAATACCTAGGAATAGAATGGCTGGATTGTATGGCATGCTTAATTAAAAAAAATAAAAAAAAATAAAAAAACAAAATAAAGGCTGGGTGTGGTGGCTCACACCTGTAATCCCAGGACTTTGGGAGGCCAAGGTGGGTGGATCACGAGGTCAGGAGATCAAGACCATCCTGGCTAACATGGTGAAACCCCGTCTCTACTAAAAAATACAAAAAATTAGCTGGGCGTGGTGGCGGGTGCCTGTAGTCCCAGCTACTTGGGAGGCTGAGGCAGGAGAATGGCGTGAACCCAGGAGGCGGAGGTTGCAGTGAGCCGAGATCATGCCACTGCACTCCAGCCTTGGCGACAGAGCAAGACTGTCTCAAAAAAAAAAAAAAACCTGTTTTCAAGTGGTTGTACCATTTTACATCCACATTGTCTATGCTGTAGTTACCAGCCATACTATTGGGTATGTAATGGTATCTCATTGTTTTTTTTAAATCCCTTTTTCTATTCCTGATGCCTAAAGATGTCAAGCATCTTGTCTTTGCTTACTGGCCATCTTTATCTCTTATTTGATAAAGTTTGTTTTCAGGATTTTAAGTGGGTTGTTTATTATTATTGAGATGTGAGAGCTTTTAATCCATTCTGAATACAATTTCTTTGACAGATATACATATTATGAGTGTTTTCTTGGAGTTTGAAGCTTATCTATTCATTTATTCATGGTGTCTTTTGAAAAACAGAAATATTTAATTTTGATGAAGCCCAGTTTATCAATTCTTTCTTTGACAATTCTTTTTTGTTCCAGGAATCCTTTGTCTATCCTAAGATCATAGACTTTTTCCTCTATTTTCTTTTAAAAATTTTCGTTTTAGGTTTTACATTTAGATTTATGATTCATTTCAAGTACATTTTTATATATGTTTATTTTTTTTCCATAGGGAATATTCATTTATTCCAGCACCATTTGTTGGAATAACAACAATGGGGAAAAGCCTTCTTTTCCCCATGGAATTGTCTTAGCGTCCTTAAAAAATATTAGTTGTACACATATATGTCTATTTCTTGACTTCCTATTATTGTATTCCACTTATTTATAAGTTTATCTTTTAAGTAATACCAAACTGTCTTGATCATTGTAACTTTATAGTGTTTTTTAAATTTGGTAGGGTAAGTTTTCTATCTTTGTTCCTTCTTAAAATTGCTTTGACCAGTCTAGGGCCTTTGCATTTTGATATGAATTTATTTCTAGGTATTTTATGTTTTTGGCATTATTGTAAATGGAAGTATGCATTTTTTATTTCACTTTCCAGTGTTTTTGTTCCTGGAGTATAAGAATACTGTTTTTTTTTTTTTTTTTAATTAACCTTGTGTCTTATAAACTTTATAAATTTGTTTATTTGTTCTAGAAATTGTTTTTTAGATTTTCTAAAACTAAAATTTTATATGTAAGCCATCATATCTTCTTTAAATACAGCAGTGTTACTTCTTTCTATTCAATATTTATGCCTTTTGTTTATTTCTTTTGTCTTATCACAAGGTCCAAGACCTCCAGTAAAATTAAAGTGTTAGAAGTAGGCATCCTTGTATTTTTACTGATCTTAGCGGGAAACAGTTCAGTCTTTCATCATCAGGTATGATGGTAGAAATAGGTTTTATGTAGATTCCCTTTATCAGATTGAGGAAGTTACCTCTTACTCCTAGTTTGCTAAGAGTTTTTATGAATGGTTGTTGCATTTTTTTTTTTTTTTTTTTTTTTGAGACGGAGTCTCACTCTGTCACCCAGGCTGGAGTGCAGTGGCGCGACCTCGGCTCACTGCAAGCTCCGCCTCCCGGGTTCACGCCATTCTCCCGCCTCAGCCTCCGAGTAGCTGGGACTACAGGCGCCCGCCACCTCGCCCGGCTAGTTTTTTGTATTTTCAGTAGAGACAGGGTTTCACCATGTTAGCCAGGATGGTCTCGATCTCCTGACCTCGTGATCCACCTGCCTCGGCCTCCCAAAGTGCTGGGATTACAGGCTTGAGCCACCGCGCCCGTGTTATATCTAGAAATGATATTTGGTTTTTCTCCTTCATTCTGCTAATACACTGAACTACCCTGATTTTTCAAATGATAAACTAATGTTGTATTTTGGAGATAGACCCTATTTGGCAATGGTTTATTATCCTTTTTCTCTACTGGATTCTTGGCTAATGTTTTTGTTAAGGGATTTTGCATCTGTATTCATAGATTCATAGTGAAATTGGCCTATAATTCCCCTTTTTGTCATTTTTGGGATCAAATTTGGTATTAATGTTATTCTGGCCTCATAAAACTAGATGAATAGTATTCCCACCTTCTCTGTTTTCTGACCAATTTTGTATAAATTGGTTTTATTTTTGCCTTGAGTGTTCTATAGAATTCACTAGTGAAGTTATCTAAGCCTGGAGTTTTCATTTTGGAAAGTATTTTGATAATCGATTCTGTTTCCGTAAGAGACATTAGAGAATGTAGATCTTCTCTTTCTTCTGTTGTCAATTTTGGTAAGTTGCTTCCCTTCCACCCCAGTTTACATATTATTTAAACTGACAAATCTGTTGGCATGAAGTTATTTGTAATATTCTCCTGTTATCCTTTTAATTATGGTGTTAATCTATGGGGATAACCATTTTATTCTTGTGTTAGTGATTTGTGTTCTTCACATCTCCGTTTTTTTGGAATTTTTTTTTTTGGCTTATTTCTTTAGAGATTTTAATATCCATACCTAACCTTTTAGTCTACATATTGTTATTATTGTATCATGTCACTTAACAATAATACAAATCTCTTTACCCCCTCCACACCCATTCTTCATGTTACAGTTGTCATATGAATTATATCTGCATTGAAGAGCCCACCAGACAGTGTTATAATCTTGCTTTAAGTTGTCATATGTATCTTGAAGAATACACTCTTAGTGTAAACTTTTATGGTTTACTCAGATGTTTACCATTTCCAGTGCTCTTCATTCATTGCTTAAGATCTAAATTTCTCTCTGGTGTTTTTTTCCTTAAGGTAAAAGAATTTTCTTTAGCAAATCTTGAAGTGCAGGCCTTCTGGTGACAACTTCTCTTATTTTTTCTTTATCTAAAATGTCTTATTTTTACCTTCATTCCTGAAGGATATTTTCATGGGTATAGAAGTCTCGGTTGACAGCTTTTTTCCTTACTACATTCTAATAATGTGTTTCTATCTGTCTTCTGGCCCCCATAACATCTGATACAATAGCTACTCTCATTTGAATTGTTGGTGCTTCTGTATGAAGCATTGTTTTTCTCTGGACACTTAAATTTTTTTTTCTTTTATCTTTTGTTTTTAGCAGCTTGCTTTTGATGTGTCAAGGCATTATTTACTTGAAATTTATCCAGTTTGGATTTGGTCATCTTAGTGAATCTGTAAATGTATATCATTCCCCAAATTTGGGAAGATTTGGTCATTTTTTATTTAAATATATATTCTGTTCTAATTTTTCTCTCTCTTATTTCTGGGTTACCAATTGTACATATTATTATTGTCCATAGGCCTACGAGTCTTTGTTCTTTCTCAATTTTTAAAAATACTCTGTGCTACTCAGTGTGAATAATTTCTCTTGATGTAACTTCAGTGTTACCAACCCTTTCCCTGTCATCTCCATTCAGCTGCTGAGCCTATCCAGTGAATTTTTTATTTCCAATATTATATTTTTCAGTTGTAAAATTTCCATTTGTTTCTTTATATATTTTCTATTTCAATGCCAATAATTTGTGTGCTTAAAGTGGAAATCCTCTGAAAAGCAAAGTTTATTATTTCAGCAGTCTTTCAAAGCAAGATTAGAATTCAGGATTGCCAGTGGGAGAAGCTGTAGGGAAGACTCTCAAAAAATTTTAGGACCGAATGACCTAGCCCAAGACAAAAACAGACAATAGAAAGAGAACCACAGATAATCCTGATACTGGAGTTAGTAGACAAGGACTTCAAGATAACTGTGATTAATATGATCAAGATAATAGAGGCAAACGTGTAGAAAATGGATAACTCTGTTAATCCCACCCAATGAAATTTTTCAGTTTTATGCTTTATTTCTGTTTCAGAATTTCCATTTGATTTTTAAATATAGTCCACTTCTATGTGGAAATTCTTTATCTTATTTTCTCCATATTTTTCCTTAGTTTACATGTGCATTTTAAAAGAATGTTTATTCTCCACTTGTTGACTGTAGTATTCTAGCATGTCAGTTATACCAAGTTTGTTCAGAACTTGCTGTGTTTGTTGATTTTCTTGCCTATTTGTTCTGTTGGCATAAGGGCCTCCTTTGTTTTGGTAATGTTTTTTTCCATGATATTGGAGCTGGTTATACAAGTGTGTCTATTTTGGGAAAATTCATTGAGCTATGAATTTGTACACCTATAATTTGTGCACTTTCTTTATACATATATATATATATATATATATATTTTTTTTTTTTTTTGAGATGGAGTGTCACTCTGTCACCCAGGCTGGAGTGCAGTGGCATGAGCTCGGCTCACTGCAACCTCCACCTCCCAGGTTTCCTGCCTTAGCCTCCTGAATAGCTGGGATTACAGGCGTGCACCACCATGCCTGGCTAATTTTTTGTGTGTTTTTAGTAGAGATGGCATTTCTTCATGTTGCCCAGTCTGGTCTCAAACTCCTGACCTCAGATAACTCACCTATCTCAGCCTCCCAACGTGCTGGGATTACAGGCCTGAGCCACGGTGCCCAGCCTCTCTATGTATATTATACTTAAACAAAGCATTTTAAAATATCCAAGACCATTTTCTTTTCTTTCAGTCTTTTTAAAGACAGATATTATTCAGCCATTTACCAATCTCAAATTGAAGTGACCAAAGCAAGGGATATTTTACTAATGCGATTTAGGAAATACCATCTAGAAAATGAAGGGTCATTATTACAACAATATCAAACTCATTGTTTTAGCTTGACAGACCCCCAAGGGCCGAATTCTGTAGATATGAAAAGAGCACAAATCTGAAAGAACCCTGAATTCTTTAGACACTAACATTGGAAAAAACTACTACTTTTAGGCATTTTTATGAACTTTATTTGAATCTCTAATGCTTAATTTCTCAGAATAATTTTCTAAACCTACTTCAGTTGTACCTTTAATGCAAGATACTGTCTTAATAACAGGAACAATTAGAGAAAGAAAAGCAACAGAATGATGGAAGGCCCATGAGTGATAAAGTGTTTGAAAAGAAACGTAAGTAATTTTTCTATGTCTTCACCACTTAGTTACGTAATTAATGTTGCATCCTGGTATTCTGAAAGACCATGCTGAATTTTTTATTTGATATGGAAAATTGCTTTACTTTTTTTCATTTTTGAAAATTGGCTGCTTAATGTGGTACAGATGTTAAGAATGCATAAGTGAAAGGCAGGAACCAGAGTGGACATTCAGATCCTTCAAAAGGAAAGCTTCAAGTTTGATAACAACTGTAAGATTGTGAAACTGATCACTGAATAACAAAGATTGAAATATGTAAATCTTGCCAAATAAGAATATTTGGGAAAGAAAGCTGCTTAGCTAGGGATAGTGATTCATATTGTCTGAATTGTCTTGTATATTTATGGAGATTAATAAGGACTTAGAGGAAATTATAGAACTTAAAGCAGAATTTATTTTAGGTAGAGACACTAAGACACCAACGCAAAGTCTGCCCAAGAACATCCCCATTTCTGTTCCTGGACCCTCTTCTGTCACCCCATCGACAAGTAAGAAATAACTTCTTTTATATCTTTTTATAATTTTTCTTCCTTTTATAAAAATTAATTCCTGGCAAAGTCACTCTATTAGATGAGATACAATAGGATAATATATCTCATTCTAAAGCACTTTTCACCTTCTATCATTAGTTGTTTTGGTAGTTTTTAATTGCTAGTAAGGGTAAGAGATACTTCAGTGAGCTCAAATTAAAGAAAAAAAGGGCTAAAGCCATCTGTGTTTTACTGAAAATGATGGTAGTTGGGGAGGAAATGGGGGTTGAAGCAGCTGAGGATGAACTGAATACATTTTCCTTTTTTCTGCTTGTTACTCTAGGTAAAGAAATCAAGAAATCCAAATTGATTCGAAGCCAGTCTTTTAATAATCAAGCTTTTCATGCAAAATATGGCAACTTAGAGAAATGTGCTAGGTATGATCTGTCAGCTCTTCAATTTTTAACATAATTTTTATCTTTATTCACATCTTCATATATATGAGTTCACATTTTATAAAAATCAGAATAAATTTTGAGGTTTTTTTTTAATAGGCCAATATTTTGTCAGTTTTCTTCTGTAGGGATTGTTATTTTTAAAAATAAGAGACCTTCAACAGTTTTCACAAAAATAGGTATTCTGGCATTCTAGGAAGAATACTAACATCATACTATTTAATAATATCATAGAATCCATATATTATTTCATGAGGGAGGTAGTAGTATGTCACATATTCCACTTAACTTTTAATAGGTATGAGTATGCTCCATTTGCTAAATGTGTATAGACATTGCTTTGCTACTAATATTGTTTCTGTCTATAAAGAAGCCATTGGCATGTTCATATGATAAAGTGATCACAGCAGAGTTATCCTGACAATAGATGAATGTCTGGTTTCCCCTTTAGCCTAGGAGACAAAATTACAAGCAGTTAAGATGAGGAGAGAATCAATAAAAATTAAATTACCATGATTTTTTATATGTGCTGACAAACAGCTGTATGTCAATTGACAAGCAAAATAATTTTAAGGAAACAAATATCTTTAAAACTATTCCTTTGTCTATCAAGATAAATTACATGTTTCAGGATAAAATATTTTTCTTTTAAAGATAGCTTCTTATAGAATTTCAGCTGGGTTTCGGGGCATTATCAATAGATCCATCAAAAGTACTTGGCCAATAGAGATCTCAAGATAGAAAAAAGAGATTATAACTAAAGATAAGTTTTATTTCCAAGAAAATTTTACCCATCTTAGCTGCCTTGCTTGAACCTCAAAAGAAAAACTGTAATTCTGATGAAGCAGAAGTTTAAGGACATGCTTTTAAGTTATGGACAAAGTAAGTGTTGTGAAGCATGAATATTAAAAAAATGAGAAATGAAAGCAACAAATGTTTCGTAAGTAGAGGAAAGCATTAAAAAGAAGATTAAAACAGCATGAATGTTAGATGACTGAGATTGTAAGAAGCGTGTTTTTGTATTTTAAACTAAATCATGTTGTTTTCTAGTAAAAGTTCTACAGCAGGATATACACCTGTCTCAGGGTTAGGAAAGACTTCTGTGCTTTCACTAACTGGTAAGTAGCAATCTAAGTTCTTCAAAAAATTGCTAAATTTAACAAAATATTATTCTCCTTAAATGACCTATTTATTTAGTACTAGATACAGTGTTTTCCTAAATTTATATCTTTATCAGATCCCTAAGAAATTAAATTTTTGTCTAGCAATTGAGAAAATATTTGACTAAACTATTTTGTCTTCACTGTTCAAGACTCAGTTTAATACTTTTAAAATAGAAAAAGAACAAAAGTGATAGGGTATGTTTTACCATACTGGGAAGGCTTACTGAGGCACAGACAAAAAGGTTTCACAGTAATTTTTAAGGAAGTTAGAAACAACAGGACTTCACTGTAAATCTAGATGAACAGCTAAACGTTTACAATATGATGTATTTGAAAGTTTGTGGCAGGGGTCAGCACGTTTCCCTGAAGGGCCAGAGGGTAATCATACAGGCTTTGTTGGCTAAATTGGTCTGTCACAGTTATTGAACTCTGCTGTTACTGAGTAAAAGCAGCCATAGACAGTACATAATGAATAGATGTGGCTGTATTCCAATAAAACTTTATCTACAAAAACAGGCAGTGGGCAAGATTTGACCCACAGACTGTAATTTGCTGGCCTCTGGTTTATATAACAGAGCATAGAATTGTACTATAAATAATGTAGACTATATTGTTAAAATTACTAGTGGCTAAATGTGTGTTTTTAACTTTATACTTTGGAAATATTGGTTGAAAATTTTACTACTGATCTATGGTAGTTTTTTTTAGTGTAAATAGTGAATGTGCTCAAAGATCTGAAATTTTTAACAGCTTAATTACATTTTCTTTTTAGGTTACATTTTGAGTATTCTGTCTTCTTTTTCTTTTTAATTCTTATTTTTTTGAGATGGAGTCTCGCTCTGTCACCCAGACTGGAGTGCAGTGGCGAGATCTCGGCTCACCGCAAGCTCCGCCTCCCACATTCATGCCATTGTCCTGCCTCAGCCTCCCAAGTAGCTGGGACTACAGGTGCCCACCACCACGCCTGGCTAATTCTTTTTGTACTTTTAGTAGAGATGGGGTTTCACCGTGTTAGCCAGGATGGTCTCGATCTCCTGACCTCGTGATCTGCCCGCCTCAGCCTCCCAAAGTGCTGGGATTACAGGCATGAGCCACTGCGCCTGGCCTTCTTTTTAATTCTTATGGGGAATGTATATACTCATTGGCTGTTCTGTAAACTTTTTCATTTGCTGGAAGAGAAAATCTTTCTAGCATTAAAGCATTGGCAATTCACGTACAGTATATAGAATGGTTCTGCAAGGTAGACTATGATTATCACAAGAAATAATTTGATAACAACAGAAAGTTGATGAACTAAAATTTTCCCCATATCTTGGACTATAAATAATAAAACCATTGATTACTTTCAGCTCAGTAAAACTGTGAATTCTTTAGGAGGCACTAAGGAATATTCAGAGTTTAAGAACTTTATTTAAAATATGGAGTGCCTTTAAAAACTTAAGTGTACAAAACCGGTTGGAATTAACTTTGAGCTAATGGTGCAGATGATTATAGATGTTCATAAGGGGTTCTTCAGACTTGCGTGGATCTCACCTGTTCTCTTGGTACTTCTTTTTTTTTTTTTTTTCAATAGAAATTTATCAAACATTTATTGTGTGTTTATATCCATGTGAGAGTTTCATTGTCTTAATCATTTATTTGACATTTCTTTAACAATCCACTTTGGCACTTTTTGAGTCATATATTGTATCATTTAATCCTTATGATACTTTGTGACAGTTACAGATAAGGAACCTGAAGGTTAGTGAGCTGAAACAATTTGTCCATAGTCATTCAGCTAAATGTGGATCAACAAGGCTTGAGTCATGGTCTATGATTCTAAAGTCTGTGCTATATGTCAAGGATTTGCCCCTGCTTCTAAGGAGTTCACACCCTTGCGGAGCAGACCAAGTGCATTATAAGAAAATGCAAACATTGGCATATTAAAGTACAAATAATTTACAACAGAACAGAAAGAATGATTGATTATTCTTGGGTTCATGATAGGAAGGCATAAGGGAGAATCACAACAATTAACAATGAAGCTGAAACTTTAAGGAAGTGTAAGAATTCAGGCATAACGTGCGAGAATGAAAGTTCCTAGCAGAAGAAAGAGTATGGGCAGAACTAAAGAGTTGTGAAATAGTGTGGTTCTTCATAATATTACAGTGTGCTTAAAGCAAGGAGTGTGCCACGAGGAGCTACAGGAGAAATGGTGCAGAAACCCAGGACTTGGGACTTTCAAGTAGGAGGGCATGGTTAATGGAATCTGTGGCCTGGGAGAGTTTAATAAGAATGAGGACTGTAGAAAGATTATTGCATCTGATGATGAGGAAATTATACCAAAGAGCCTCAGAGTGGGGGCACTGAAGCAGAAATGGGTGAAAGTGGAGACATATTTTACGACAATTGAAGTGAATGGAGTGAAGTATGTAATTTATTTGTTTATTTATTTTAAATTTATTTATTATTATTATACTTTAAGTTGTAGGGTACATGTGCATAACGTGCAGGTTTGTTACATATGTATACTTGTGCCGTGTTGTAATGAGCATATTTATTCATGATCTTGTAACATTTTCTCTCAAGAAATTTCTGTGTCTAAATCATTAAGAATATTGATTCAGAAGTGATTTTTAAAAGTTTTAATTAAGTGCATTAATTTATTTAGTTTTAACTTTGCTAGTTTTTAAGTGACTTTAAGAACCAAGAGAGTAGATGTGGTCCACAGATTCTAAAACTTACATCCAGAGTCTTAAGTTATGGGTTTTATGAGGTGTATTTGTCTCTTCTCATGCTGTTAATAAAGACATACCCAAGACTGGGTAATTCATAAAGGAAAGAGATTTAATTGACTCACAGTTCCACATGGCTGGGGAGGCCTCACAATCATGGCAGAAGGCAAAGGGAAAGCAAGACGTGTCTTACATGGCAGCAAGCAACAGGGTCTATATAGGGGAACTGCCCTTTTATAAAACCACCGGATCTCGTGAGACTTATTCACTATCATGGGAATAGCATGGGAAAAATCCACCCCCATGATTCAGTTACCTCCCACCGGGCCCCTCCCACAACATGTGGGGATTATTACAGTTCAAGGTGAGATTTGGGTAGGGACACAGAGCTAAACTATATTGTGAGAGTAAATATTTTATTAAAATATTTGAAAAATATTCTATCTTAATGTCTCAATATTATTTTCAGTTGAGGGAGAACTGTAGGTTGAATGAAATACCTCCTAGAGTTCTTGGTTAGAAAAAGGTGCTTATTATTGTTATTTATTACTTAAAATAGAAACTGAAAAAATTTACTATATAATAACACATCTATAAAGAGAAAATGGAAGCAGAACATCTTTTAACAAATGTTTCAGATATTTGCGTAGAGAAGAGATCTTATTTGTGGGACTCAAAACAGGTTTCAAGATGATTATGTCATTTGAGACGAACCTTAAGGTATGCTAGGATTTTGACAGGCAGAGATGTGTATAGAATAACATTCCATTCACAGTACCAGTCATAAATAAAAGATGATTGTTGATGTTTTCAGGGAGCAACAGCTGACTAGTTTGGCTGAAGTGTGGACTGGGTATAATGGAGTGGTGTTAGATGAAACTGTAAGGAGGTTGGGCGCAGTGGCTCACACCTGTAATCCCAGCACTTTGGGAGGCCAAGGTGGGCAGATCATGAGGTCAGGAGATCAAGATCATCCTGGCTAACATGGTGAAACCTCGTCTCTACTAAAAATACAAAAAAAAAAAAAAAAAAAATTTAACTGGGCGTGGTGGCAGACGCCTGTAGTCCCAGCTACTCAGGAGGCTGAGGCAGGAGAATGGCATGAACCTGGGAGGCGGAGCTTGCAGAGAGCCGAGATTGCACCACTGCACTCGAGCCTGGGCGAGAGAGCAAGAGTCCATCTCAGAAAAAACAAAAACCGAAACAAAAAAAAAAAACCCAAAACAAACAAACAAAAACTGTAAGGAAAGGTCAGAATCAGAACTTAGAATGCCAGATTGGATACTTTTTACTTAACGCGAATCCACTGTTCATTGTGTGGGGACTTCTGCCTGTCTTCAGTTATACTACTCAAAACTGTTCGGGAAAGTCTGAGAAACTGTCACAGCCAAGGAGAGCTAAGGAGAACTAACAAGTAAATGTGATATAGTATCCTGGATGGGATCCTGAGACAGAAAAAGTTGTTATTAGATAAAATAACAACTACTATGGCTTTTAGTTAATAATGTATCAGCATTGGTTCATTAAATATGATAAATATTGCATACTTATGTAAGCTGTTAATAGAGGAAATTGGGTGAAGGGGATATATGAGAATTATTTATTCTGTTGTGTCAATTTTTCTGTAAATCAAAACTATTCTGAAAAAGACAGTTTATTTTAAAAAATAACATTTACAGTATCTTCAAAAACAGTGCTCAGGGACAAATTTAACAAAATGTGCTAGAGATACATAAAAAACTTTAAAATACTGCTAAAAGAAGCTAAAGACCTAAGTAAATGGAGAAATATAACATGTTTATGGATTGAAAAACTTAATATTGTTCCAATGTCAGTTTTTTCCTGAATTGATCCAGAGATTCAGTGAAATCCTAGTTAAAATTCTAGTAGTCTTTCTGCAGAAATTTATAGGCTGATTCTAAAAATCTGTATTGAAATGCAAAAGGACCCCAATGTAGCCAAAATAGTTTTGAAAAAGAAAAAAGCTGGAGAACTTAAATATAAATTTGATTTCAACAATTACTATAAAATTCTGGTAATCGAGGCATTGTGTTCTATGTTGTCATATATAGTCAGTTGATTTTAACAAAGGCTTCAAGATAAATCAATAGTGATAGAATAATATTTTTTAAAATGGTGCTGGATGGACCAATTCCTTGAAAGATGCAATTCATCCAGGCACTTTGGCTCACGCCTGTAATCCCATCAATTTGGGAGGCAGAGACAGGTGGATCACCTGAAGTCAGGAGTTCAAGACCAGCCTGACCAACATGGCGAAACCCCGTCTCTACTAAAAATACAAAAATCAGCTGGGTGTGGTGGCATGTGCCTATAGTCCCAGCTACTTGGGAGGCTGAGACAGGAGAATTGCTTGAACCTGGGAGGCGGAGGTTGCAGTGAGCCAAGATCGTGCCAGTGCACTCCAGCCTGGGAGACGGAGCAAGACTCCATCTCAAAAAAAAAAAAGAGAGAAAGACACGATTCAAAACTCACAGAAGAAGAAATAGACCACAGGAAGGGGAATATCACACATCGGGGCCTATTGTGGGGAGGGGGGAGGGATAGCATTAGGAGATATACGTAATGTAAATGACGAGTTAATGGGTGCAGCACACCAACATGGCACATGTGTACATATGTAACAAACCTGCATGTTGGGCACATGTACCCTAGAACTTAAAGTATAATAATAAAAAAAAGAATAGACAATCTGAATAGGCTTATATCTATTAAACAAATTGAATCAGTAATTAGTAATCTTCCAAAACAGAAAGCATCTAGCCCAGATGGGTTCACTGATAAATTCTATCAAATATTTAAGGAATAAATTATACCAGTTATCTACAATCTCTTTCACAAGATAAAAGCAATGGGAATACACCCTAACTCATTCTGTGAGGTCAGCATTACCCTACTACCAAAATCAAAGTCATTCCAAGAAAAGAATAATACATAGCAACATCTCTCATGACCACAAATGCAAAAATCGTCAAAAAATATTAGCAAATCAAATCCAACAATATATAAAAAGAATTATACACCAAAACTGAGTAGGATTTATACCAGTTGTAGAAGACTAATTCACCATTTGAAGAACACTTAATGTAATATATCACACTAACAGGCCACAGAAGAAAAATCACGTGATCATAGTAATACATGAAGAAAAGACATTTGACCAAACCCAACACCTATTCATGATAAAAACCGTAAGTAAGCTAGGAATAGAGAACTTCCTCAACTTGATAAGGAAAATCTACAAAAAACCTGCAGATAACATCACAGTAGTGAGGAACTAGAAGCATTCCCCCTAAGATCAGGAACAAGACAATGATGTCCTCCCATCACCATTCCTTTTTACCATCATACCGGAAGTTCTAGAAAAGGAAAGAAAAGATATACTGATTTTGGAACGAAGAACTCAAATTGTCTTTGGTCACAGATAACACGATCATCTATGAGAAAATACACAAGAACTGACAAAAACACTTCTGGAACTAAGAAGTGATTATGGTAAGGATGCAGAATATAAGGTTAATATTCTGTAAGGTTAATGTGCAAAGTTCAATATGTCCTGTATTCCAGCACTGAACAAGTAGGAATTTAAAATTAAAAGCAAAATACCATTTACTGTTAGCACTCAGAAAAATGAAATAGGCATAATTCTAACAAAATACATACAAGATCTAAGGAAAACTACAGAACTCGGATAGGAGAAATCAAAGAACTAAATAAAGAAGGAGATATCTCATGTTTATTGCCAGAAAGACTCAATATTGTCAAGATGTCAGTTCTTCCCAACTTGATCTATAAACTAAATGCAGTCTCAGTCAAAATCCCAACGAGTTATTTGGTAGATATCAACAAACTGATTCCAAAGTTTACCTAGAGAAGAAAAGTCCCCGAATAGCCAACATAATAATGACGAAGAACAAAGCTGGAAGATTGACACCACCTGACTTCAGGACTTACTATAAAGCTACAGCAATCAAGACAGTGTGGTATTGGCAAAAGAATAGTCAAACAGATTGAAGAAACAGAATAGGGAGCCCAGAAATAGACCCATGTAAGTGTAGTCACATGATCATTAACAAAGGAACAAGGCCAATACAATGGAGAAAAGATAGTCTTTTCAAACAAATGCAGCTGGAACAATAAGACACCCACATGCAAAAAAAAAATATATATATATATACATATATATATCTTTTACACCCTTCACAAAAATTTATTCAAACATGAATCGCTGTTCTAAATGTAAAATGCAAAACTACAAAATTCCTAGAAGATAACATAGGAGAAAATCTAGATGACCTTGCTTATAGTAATGACATTTTAGATACCATGTCAAAGGCACAATCTATGAAATAAAGAATAAGCTGAAATTCATTAAAATTAAAACTACTATTTGAAAAATACTGTCAAGAGAATGAGAAGGCAAGCCACCGACTGGGAGAAAATGTTTGCAAAACACATAATCTGATAAAGGACTTTTATCCAAAATATACAAAAAACTTGTAAAACTCGACAGTAGGAAAACTAACAACCTGATTAAAAAATGGGCAAAGACTTGAACAGATACCTCACTGAAGAAGATATGTCAATGGAAAATAAGCATATGCAAAGGTGTTCATCATATGTCATCAGGTTTGTGCAAATTAAAACAATGAAGTCCCATGACACACCTATTAGAATGGTCAAAATCCAAAATGCTGACAACAAATGCTGGTGAAGATGTGAAGCAACGGGAACTCTCATTCGTTGCTGGTGGCAATACAAAATGGTACAGCCACTATGGAACATCAGTTTGGTAGTTTCTTACAAAACCAAACATACGCTTACCATATGATCTAGCAGTCGTGCTCCTTGGTTTTTATCCACAGGAGTTGAAAACTTACGTCCGCACAAAAATCTGAGCATGAGTGTTTATATCAGCTTTATTAATAATTGCCAAAATTTGGAAACAAACAAGTTGTTCTTCAGTAGGTAGATAAATAAACAAACTGTGGTACATCCAGACAGTGGAATATTATGCAGTGCTAAAATGAAATGAGCTATCAGGCCATGAAAAGACATGAAGGAACTTTTAATACATACTACTAAGTGAAAGAAGCAAATTGAAAAGGTAGCATTCCAACTATGTGACATTCTGGAAAAGATAAAACTATGGAGACAGTAAAATGCTAAGTAGTTGTCAGGGGTTCGGGGGAAGGAGAATTGAATAGATGGAGCACAGATAATTTTTAGGGCAGTGAAAACACTCTGTATGATACCAAAATGATAGAAACATGTCATTTATATATTGTCCAAATTCATAGCATGTATGCCATTAAGAGTGAACCCTAATGTGAACTATGGGCTTTGGGTGGTAATGATGTGTCAATGTGAGTTCATCAGTGCAACAAATGTACCACTGGTGGGAGACATTGAAGTTGGGAGGCTGTGTATGACTGGGAAGATATGGGAGATCTCTGTACCTTCTGCTCAACTGTGCTGTAAACTTAAAACTGTTCTAAAAAATAAAGTCTACTTAAAAAGTGGTGCTGGAACCATTGGATATCCATATTAAAGAAACAAAAACCAAAACAAACCCTAAACCTTAATTCTTTGTTAAATTTGTATAAATTTAAGGCATACAAGTACAGTTTTATTACATGGATATACATGGATATATTACATAGTGGGAAAGGCTGGGCATTTAGTGTAACCTAATAGTGTACATTTTACCCATTAAGCAATTTCTCATCCATCACCCCTTCTGACACTCCCACCCTTCCTAGTCTCCAGTGACGAGTATTCTACATTCCGTGACCACATGTACACGTTACTTAGCTCCCACTTATAAGTGAAAACATGCAGTATCTGACTTTCCATTCCTGTGAATCTCAAGTCTTATCACCATACACAAAATTATACTATACTCAAAATGTATTGTAAACCTAAACATAAAAGCGTCTATATTTTCTAAAGAAAATATAGCAGAAAGTCTTTGTGATTTTGGAATACACAAAGATTTATCTTGACCATAAAACAAAAATATTAACATACTGGACTTAATCAAAATTAAAGCATCTGGGCTTTGAAGTAGAGCATTAAAAAATAAAAAGCAAGGCATAGATATGGAGGAAATATTCATAGAATATATCCCAAAGAATTTGTATCCAGAATATACAAAGATGCCTTAACAAAAATTAGGCAACCAATTTTAAAATGGGAAAAAGGTTTGAACATGAACTTCACAAAAGATACACAAGTAAGTACATGAAAAGATGCTTAACATCCTAATCATTAGGGAAATGGAAATTTAAAAGCAGTAAGAAAAGCACCCAAGGAGGTGCCACTTCACACTTGCTAGAATGTCTGAAACTAGAAAGACTCACAATATCAAGTGTATGTGAGGATGTGGAGTAACTCTCCAGAATACTCATGTTCCTGGCAGAAATGTCAGGAAAGAAAAGAAATTCTGGACATCAATTTGGCAGTTTCTTGTGAAGTTAAATATGTATTTAGTATATGACCCAGCAGTTCCACTCCTATGCATTTACTGAGAAGAAACTAAAACATATGCCCACACACAGACTTGTACATGAGTGTTCATAGCAGCTTTATTTGTAATATATAAAAACTGGAAAAAATAGAAATGTCTATCAACAGATATTATGGGTAAACAAATTTTGACATATTCACACAATACCAGTCAGAAATAGGAATGAAGTATTGATATATAAAACATGAATGAATTTCAAAATTATGCTGAATGAAAGAAGCCAGACAGAAAAGAGAATATACTGTATGTTTTCATTTATATAAAATTCTAGGCAATACAAACTATTTTATAGTTGACAGGAGTGGTTTGGAGAGGGCGGAGGAGGATCGTGATGGGGTATGAGGGACTGTTTCATAGTGATAGACATGCTCACATCTTGATTGTGGTGATGACTTCCTGGGGGTGTACATATGTCAAAACCTTAACTTCTTGCGGTTTGTTGTATGTAAATTTTACCCTCATAAAATTGACTTAAAAAGTGAAAAAGTCAGCTATCATTAACCTTTTCTTCTCTTTGGTTACCCTCTTTCTTAGTATATTTGATATGTCTGACTTTACATGTATTACTTTCAGATGATTCATTCCGGACTCGTAATGCCAGCAGTGTTCCACCTTCCTTTTCTCCTAATACTCCCTTACCAAGTACTTCCCGTGGGACAGGTAACTCAGTTGATCCCAAGAGCAGTGGAAGTAAAGATACACAACCACGGAAGGCTACCTTGTAAGTAATCAAGTGATGTCAGACTGAGTGTATTATCCTACTCTTTTTCTCAACAGACTTTCCTTCCCACTTAAGTACTTTCCAAAGAATAGAAAATGTCTATAATGAGAAAATGTTATAAATTAAAGGGTATTACTGTCACATGTGACTCTGTTATGTTAGTTTATATAGAATAACTTACATTTGGCAAAGGCATTGTAACCTTAGGAAATCAACAGGAAACATTTAAATGGCTCCCACTAATATCTGAAATCTAATTTTTTTCTATGAAATGTTTACATTTAGGGAATTTGTCTCTAAGAAGGCATCCCTTTAAACACCTAGCTTAAGGATATGGTATTTAATCACCCAGTGTGCAGAAAGATGGGTACAGCTGATGTCACGTTAAGAAATAAGTGGCAGCATGGAACCCAGAATTGTGAGTTCAGTAAACTGGAGAGGTTTACAGACTATACTTATGTCTTGAAGTTGAAGTTATAAAGGGCCTCCATTCTCCTTTTCCCCCATGATTCCTTTTAATGTGCTATTTGTATCTTGTTTGATTTGTTGAAGTCTTTCTTTTAGCTTAAATATTTAAGAAAGGGGTACCATAAAAATCACCTTGATAAGAGACTATATCAAGGTATAAATGATTCAGCCAAGATACCCAAACCGTAGTTACAAGTTAGCTATTTCATATAGGACACCTGAACCTTCTGGTTGGAACAGACTTTTAACAATATTTAGATGTTCTTTTAAACATATTTTAGTGAATGCATGGGCATTTTTGAATAAAGTTTCTTAAATGCATTCTTTTGCAAAAACTCTGTGCTGGAGTCCCTTTTAGGATCTGATTTAGGCTGTTTTGCATTGCTATAAAGAAATACCTGGGCTGGGTAATTTATGAAGAAAAGAGGTTTAATTGGCTCATAGTTCTGCAGACTTCACAGGAAGCATAGCGGCATCTGCTTCTGGGGAAGCTTCAGGAGGCTTATTATCCTGGTAGATGGCGAAGCAGGAGCAGGCACATCACATGGTAAAAGTAGGAGCAGGAGAGAGAGAGTGGGGTTGGGGGAGGTGCCACACACTTTTAAATGATCAGATCTTGCGAGAACTCACTATCACAAAGAAAACACAAAGCCATAAGGGATCAGCCCCCATGATCCAAATACCTCCCACCAGGCCCCACCTCTAGCATTGTGGATTACAATTCAACATGAGATTTGGGCAGGGACAAACATCCAAACTATATGTATTCCAAAGTTTAATTGGTCGTTGGGTGTATGCCCAACTTCATTCAAAATTTAGAAATAAGTTTAGAAATAAATTTATTGACTAGCGCTCAGGGAAAGAGAGCCAATGTACTATTACAAAAACATAATAGTAATAGAAAAAAACATTGATATTACAGGTTAGTGTCAATGCAGAGTGTACTTTTATTTACAGAGAATGCTCTTTAGCTATACAGTTACTGCTCCCATGATTATACTATGGAAGTTCCACTTAAAAGTCATGAAAGGTCCAGGTGCAGTGGCTCATGCCTGTAATCCCAACAATTTGGGAGGCCAAGGCAGGTGGATTATCTGAGGTCAGGAGTTTGAGACCAGCCTGGCCAACATGGTGAAACCCTGCCTCTACTAAAAAAATACAAAAATTAGCCAAGCGTGGTGTCGTGCTCCTGTAATCCCAGCTACTCAGGAGGCTGAGGCAGGAGAATCGCTTCAACTCGGGAGGCAGAGGTTGCGGTGAGCTGAGATCGCGCCACTGCACTCCGGCCTGGGCAACAAGAGTGAAACTCCGTCTCAAAAAAAAAAAAAAAGTGATGAAAACAGAGGCAGGACACGGTAATGGTGTATAGAGAGCCTTGTGTGTCTTGTTCCCAGCAGCAGCTAAGTGGCTGTGCAAAGTTCAGCTCAGTGCACTGACCCTCACTGTGCATATCTGTCACATGACAGGGCCGCCTCATGGTTCCTCCTTCTTTAAGGTGCCTTCTAGCTCTGGCATCCTGAAATCCTCTTGTTATTTATTTATTTTTTTTTGAGACAGAGTCTCGCTCTGTCGCCCAGGCTGGAGTGCAGTGGTGCAATCTCAGCTCACTGCAAGCTCCGCCTCCTGGGTTTACGCCATTCTCCTGCCTCAGCCTCCCGAGTAGCTGGGACTACAGGCGCCCGCCACTTCGCCCGGCTAGTTTTTTTTGTATTTTTTAGTAGAAACAGGGTTTCACTGTGTTAGCCAGGATGATCTCGATTTCCTGACCTCGTGATCTGCTCGTCTCGGCCAGGCTTGAGGCACCGCGCCCGACCCTGAAATCCTCTTTATTACCCTAAACCCTCTTCCTCAGAAAAGATTGCCCTGAAATTCTTCTGTTGAAGAGCATATTTAGTAACATCAAAAGTAATGTATTCTCTTGTCCACTTATTATTTTTCTAAATGCCATAGGCATTTTTTACAGTAAAGACCGTTGAAACCCAGTATATTTATGCCAGTTCTCCTTTATTTCAGATTACTCTCTTTATCTGTTCTTTCATTGTTGAGCATGCTTTTCCTTTTCATAGACTGAATTTTTTCTTGTTCAACATACATAGTATGTAGTTATTTATATAATTTATATATGTATAAATGATTAAAAAGTGAATCTAGAAACAAACATTTTGATAACAAATCATATCAGGTTTAGTCTTTGCTGATTCTAAAGGAGGCATGTTGATATCCACAGTTGCTTTCTTAACTTGTGACTGGATATACAAGTTTGTAATTATATTTTCATCTGATGTGGCACTTATATGGATCTCTCTTGAGTGCACACTGCCACGTGGCTGGATGGGTGATGATATCCACATTGGTCTTTCTTCTGTAAAATAGTATCCACTATTCAAAACAGGCCATATCCAAATGAAAATACGTTCTTTTCATTTAAAATAAGCCTGTGAGGTGATTTTGGAAAGTATAAATTATCTCAGTTTTTGCTTCTCAAATTCTATGCAATACATTCCTCAGCTTTTCAGTGTCATTGAGATGACACATTTGGTATTTAGGAATGTTAGTGTCTTAAAGGAAGCATAGGTATGTATTATATCTTGTCTCTTAAGGCAGTTCATATATTTATGCCTGTGTAACTTCCATTATGGTTTTTTTTTTTTTTTTTTTTTTTTTTTTTTTTTTTTTTT
>NC_037675.1:95727750-95803014 GCF_003255815.1 Theropithecus gelada
TTTTTTTTTTTTTTTTTTTTTTTTTTTTTTTTTTGAGACGGAGTCTCACTGTGTCTCCCAGGCTGGAGTGCAGTGGCGTGATCTCGGCTCACTGCAAGCTCCGCCTCCCGGGTTCACGCCATTCTCCCGCCTCAGCCTCCCAAGTAGCTGGGACTACAGGCGCCCGCCACCGTGCCCGGCTAATTTTTTGTATTTTTTTTAGTAGAGACGGGGTTTCACCATGTTAGCCAGGATAGTCTCGATCTCCTGACCTCGTGATCCACCCGCCTCGGCCTCCCAAAGTGCTGGGATTACAGGCTTGAGCCACCGCGCCCGGCAACTTCCATTATGGTTATACAAAATTTAAAATGTAGGAAAAGATGAATTAAATTGAATGCTATGTTATATATACACAGAATTTTTGGCAAGTAAAGATAATTCCAAGTAATCTTTAATGTGTAATTCATTTTTTCCATTAATCAGACTTCTCATGTATTAGATTTATTCAAAGTAGAGTATCTATATATTTTTAATTTACTTTGTACACATAATAACATTTTTCATATTTTTTTCTTTTTCTCCTTTTCTTATTCCCTCCTTCCCCACCCTCCCTCTCTTCCTTCATTTCTTTCTTCCCAAAGAAAATCCAGAAAATCCAATCCTTAAATCAACTGCTTGATGAAGGAGGCAACACAAAGGCAGCAGAAGATAATGTGATTGGTGCACAAAAGCTAAAGCAATGGCTGGGGCTTTGTTTTTAGGTTTTGGGGTTTTTTTTTTGTTGTTGTTAATGAGTGGAAAGAGAGACATAATGACAGCTGATGTTAAACTTTCCATATTTCAAATTAGATTCCCTAGGAGGTATAATATATATTTCTTGAGTAATAATGTGGTTACAGAATTCCAGTGTTATAGTGAAGTGTAATGAAAAACATCTCTAGGTATGTGCTTTAACCACTGCTGTAAAAGAGACAAGTCTGCATTTATTTGTGCAGGAAACCAGCTATTTAATTGTTCTAAAGTTTTAGCATTTAAAAATCGTATGAAAGTCTACATCAGCTGAAATCGTCCTAGCTTCATAATCACTTGGAGGGGGACTTGGAAGGTAAGAAAGATACTGCATTTTCTCATGACTCTCCAAGCCCACTTGAAAAGTCACACTGAAAGGATGCAAATAGCCGTCTGCGATTTTGGCAGCCCTCCGGATTGTGGTGTCAATATGTTGTACCCGGACATTCCCAAATTTAAATTTGGCAATGAAAATTCCACAAAGATTTCTGATTTGAGCTATAAATACCTTAAAAATAATAGATTGATGATTTTCTTTATTTCCTAGAGAATTTATTTTATAAATACTTTGTTTACATTTTAGATTGTATTTGTCCTTATTTAATTTAAAATGATGAATCTAGTCTGAATCAGCTGTTATTCCAAGCTATCATGCTTAAGCTATGTCAACAGCATTTATTTGTACTAATGCTAATATTTCCATCAAAATTTGCCTGTGGAATATATACAGTTCTTAATTTTAAACTGTCAGTTCTTGAGATATACTGTATGAAGCTATTGTCAGCTTCTCTATTTCAAAATGCAATCAGCATATAACTATATTGATATTAGAAAATATTTGTTTTTTAAAATGTATCGATGTATGATAAAGATGATCTAATTTGTGAATGCATATGTGTGTGTGGTTCCTTTTTATAATGTGAAATAATGAATAATGAATTTACTCAAAATAAAACATAGGTTAATGAGATACCTGTGTTTGTGAAAAAAGTTTTAAATACTCTCCTGCAGTTTTTATTCTATAATTAAAGAGTAAGATAGTTCAGTTTTAGGTAGTGAAAAAAAGAAATATACCAGTGTCAACTATAAGAGCATAGTTACTCAGTGTGAGACCTTTTCATGCCATTTGTTTTCCTTTTTCCATCCGTATGGCTTCTTTTTTGGCTATTTTTAGTGATTCTTCGTAATATCCTTTGCCAAAGGACAACCAGGTAAATGGAATTGTTACTACTCGTTTTGTCAGTAGTTAAAATTCAGTAGGTATGAGAAATTTGACAGTACTGGTTAAAGTAATCAGTACACTCGCTGTGGATTTCATTTAACTGTTTTCATCATGTCTCCTACTAGCACCAATAATGTGGAACTGAATATATTAAGATCTGGAGAATTTGGTACAGAATGAGACATCAAAATTGCATCAGTTTTTTTGGTGCTTTGATTCATAGCATTCTATTAATTTAATAAAATGGAGAATTTCAATTTATTTGTTATAATAAATTTAGCAGAATTATAAGCTTTTACTTTCCCATGATGCAAATGGGAGAAGGGAAACTGATTTGACAGAGAAAAACTACTGCTTATAAAGTTCAGGAATGTAGAGCAGTCAATTGCAATCTTAGTCCTAGGTATTAAATTATCAAACCGTTAATCAAAATTACTTTTGGACGTTTTTAACAGAACATGACATTTCCTAAAATCTTTGAAATATTTGTTAAAGTTATATTTCCAAGGACAGATATGTAGAAACAGGATAAAAAGCAAATTAGTGACAGTTATGAATATCTACATGTATCTCCATTTATATCAAAAACAAGATGGATACTTTTGTGAAAACTCTCAGTTTAACAACTTATCAAATTAATCCTTTAAACTAGTTGTATGGCAAAGAAAAATCTCCCTCCATCTGTAGCTGTAGGGAAAAGGGACATCTTCATCATCATTTTGTTAATTACTAAAACTTGCATTTTAAGAATAAGTCCAAGAATTTCACTAGTTAGCCTTACAGCTAACTGTAGAGCTCACTGTTACTGCAGAAATGGAGATAGGTCTATAAAGGATTTACCTTATAGAGATTAAATAAGGAGCACATGAAATTTTTCTTTATAACCTCATACACATTTAAAAAAATCATTTCTATTATTTGACTTCCTAAGCTTGAATATCTTAGTCTGGAGATGAGTCAGTTTTGCCATACAATTAGTGGATATATGAGAAATCTTTGAATTGAAATGAAACAGGCTCTTCAACTGGAGTAGAAGTTTTACAATGAGGATAAAATGAATTAGATTAAGTCAGTAACCTGTTCTCAGTTGTTACAGCATGTATGTGTCAGAATGTGTGGTTGAGTGTGTCTGTGTAGGAACAATTTTTAAGACTCGACACTTGGCCAGGTGTGATGTCTCACACCTGTAATCCCAGCTTTGGGAGGCTGAGGTGGGTGGATCACAAGGTCAGGAGATCAAGACAATCCTGGTTAACATGGTGAAACCCTGTCTCTACTTAAAATACAAAAAATTAGCCGGGTGTGGTGGTAGACGCCTGTAGTCCCAGCTACTTGGGAGGCTGAGGCAGGAGAATGGCATGAACCTGGGAGGCAGAGGTTGCAGTGAGCCGAGATCGTGCCATTGCACTCCAGCCTGGGCGACAGAGCAAGACTCCGTCTCAAAAACAAAACAAAACAAAAAAACTCAACACTTACATATAGTGAAGACTTGTACAATGTTAAGATTTTCCCCGCTCAGTTGGAAACCCCGAATTTGTGTGTGTGTGTATTTGTGTGAGGTAAATTACATTTTTTATTGGTCTGCATTTTTCTGTCATGCCTGTGTACTCGGGAAATCTGAAACTGAGTGTCTTAGGAACTTCTTAAAGCAAATATGGGGGAACATTAAAAAGTATATTTAAAACATAGAATAGGTCCATTTTCTACCTTAAAGACTAGTGTGTTAAATACAATGATTATGCTGTTGTTGCTTTGCAGTGTATATGGTAGGAAGAAGGCAGGAGTTTGTTATCTGCATGCTGTATGAATCCTTCAATAATAATGTACCTTTTTATAACTGGGTTTGGCCATATTGATTTCAGTGAGTATTGTGCTCTCACAGACTTAATTTTCCAGATTTCATCTCTTAAAAGTGGGAAATTTGACTGGATTCTACTTTATTCCTCTACTATTTTTCCACAAACAAATCTGACTAATTGAACACAAACAGGGTGACTTAAGAATGTCAGTTAGAGTTAGTCCTCTGTCTTTGGCCCTCCAGGGCCTAGAATTGCCTGTCCCTTCATAAGTGTCAATTAGTGCTGTTGGAATGAATACAGGAATGAATTTTATTTTATTAATATGCAGTCTAAGTACTGACTTTTCATCATTCCAAAACCTGGAATTCCAAAACCTGGAATGATGAAAAGACTGTATTTAGGCTGCATATTAATATTATTACCTTTCACGTTACTCTGGATTATATTAAATAATAAATGAATTTTAGATTTTTTTAAACATTAGATAGCAGACAGACAGAAATCCAATTAGGCATTTAATTAACATAGTTGACACTGTAAGTTAGCTGTATTCAGGATTCTCTGAATATGGTCTTTTCTGTTTCTGTGACAGAAAATGACTGCCTAAGAAAGATCAGGGATATTTACAATTTCCCTTTTCACCCTGGGACAAAGTTTGTGCTTATATTCTGTTTAACCCCCATGGGTAGCTATAGTTCATGCTGTTTACCTGGTCCCCATCAGATGTTTTAGATGGAAGGAAGGAAGAGTAAAAAGGGCTTGGGGACTAGACTCAGGAAAGGTAGGCCTCTGACTCTGCCATTCTCACACTGGAAGACCTTGGACAAGTGTTTTCTTCCCACTGGTATATAAGGTATGACTTATCCACTAGATGCAGAAGACACAGTGCCTAAGGCCGACAGTACTGTAAGGGCCCATGGAGGTGTTTTACTTATCGCCATATGCTAGACAAATAACTTTGAAGCCAGATACGCAATTTCAAAAGACGAATATATTCATCTTTCTACCAATGCAGCCATAAAACATATATATCTTCATGAAGGAGTCTACGAGGTTAAAAGTGCCTAGGGCCCATGAAAGTAAGAATGTGGACCTGTTTCTGGGTCCCTCTTTCTTTCTTTTGTAAAATGAAGGTATTGAACTAGATGATCTGTGGTTCAGCCAATGCCTCTGCCAAGCGATTTGATGCACCATGGAAGTAGATGCTGTGATCAGGACTGATTAGAGCTATTTTTCTTCTGATGTCATCAGCAATAAATGACTCCATAATAGATTAAAATAAAACACTTATGTTGCACCAGAGAGAAGTAAAGAGAGAGAAGCACATGACTCAAGGAGATAAAGCCCAAAGGCTTTATCTCGACATAGTGTTCTCATCTACAACTTTTTAAAAATCCAAATATGTGAGCAACAGAGAAAAGATATTCTACCCAGCTAGTCTTCAGCCAAATAACTAAGGCTGTTAGAAACAGGCTTAAAATACCAGACGGATTACACAAACATCTTAAAAAAAAAATCATTGTAATGCTTTTGTAGTAGTCCTCCCTTATCCATGGTTTTGCTTTCTGTAGTCTCAGTTAACTGTGGTCAGCCATGGTCTGAAAACATTAAATGAAAAATTCCAGAAATAAACAATCTAAAAGTTTTAAGTGGCATGCCATTCTGAGTAGTGGGATGGAATCTTGCATCGTCCTGCTCTGTCCCACCCAGGATGTGAATTCTCCCCTTGCCCAATGTCTCCACACTGTCTGTGCTCCTCGCCTGTGAGTCACTTAGTAGCCTTCTCTATAGTCAGTTTGACTGTTAGGGTATTGCAGTGCCTGCATTCAAGTAACTTATTTTACTTAATGTTGTTGTTATTGTTGTTAATCTCTTACTGTGCCTAATTTATAAATTAAACTTTATCATAGGTATGTATGTGTAGGAAACAATATATATAAGGTTCAGCACTGTCCACCATTTCAGGCATCCACTGGGGGTCTTTGAATGTAGACCCCTCAGATAAGTGGGGACTACTATATTTGAGAACACCCTAAACTAGTTAAGAACAAAAGGAACACTCTCCCCTGCCACCCATTGCTGGTATCCTGTGTGGATTTGATACCTCAGATTCAGCATCTACTGCAGCACAAAGTGCTTATGCATGTCCTGAATTATAGGAGAGTCGGATTCACCACCCTTCCCAGAAACAGAAGCATTCCAGAGGTTTCTTCATAGATCATGAAATGAAATGGCCGGTTCACTTTGATGACAGGAGGCATGGAATAAGCAATAATTTCTGACAAGGTTCCTGCCACTGCCTCAGTGCCCCTTTCATCAACTTCAATCACTGTTCTTTGTAAAACCTGGAAAAGGAAATAGTGTGAAAAACCATTTGTGTGGCAGTGCAAAGGAGGAATTAAATGAGCCCCTTGAAATTCTTCACAGTGGTCCTACCCATGGGATCATGCTACTGGGATTTAGTGGAGCAGGCCCATCTACATTAAGAGCAGTGGTCTGGGGTTTCACCAGGGACTGCACAGGAGTCTCCAACAATACCAGAAGACCTCAGGAACCCAATGTGAAGTATTGTGGAAGACGTGAAACACATTCCAGGCGTGGACTCAGGATGCACTCATGCATCAAATCTTTATTGAGCATGTGCTTTATACTACTAATTGTTGAGCTGAGCTGGTGCTCCTAAAAGGTTTTCAAGCTGCCTGGATCCCTTGAGTCCTCTGACTTTCCTTTTGGCAGGCAAGGTGGAGGCAGGGAATGGCTAGTCTTCCGTATCAGCTTCCCAGCACCTGGTACTACTCTGAGGCATTTTCTGGGCCAAGCCCAGGGGTCCCTGGAGCCTTCCTGAATTCTGGCTGCCTATATTGTGGCGGCTTGCTATGTTTGGGAGACCCTTTTTTACAGAAACAGGATGTGATATGAGTGATGTACCTATATAATTACTGTGTTATAATAGAGAATAAAAACACACTGATTTTCACTCCAGGAAATTCCCTAATTTCCTAGAGGAAAATTAACTCCCCAGAGCAAACAGAGGGAGAATATTCAATGGTTTATAATTTAAATTTCATGATGACCCTTTGTAAATCAGCAGTGCATTTCAGTTTTTCATGTGTTCATAGCAGAAACACTTTCAGGTGCTGGTCTGCAGGGTTGTTTTATTTAATTGTCTTATCTCTCTTGAGGTGGTAAAACCTGATTCCAGGCCACGGTTACCCTACTGTGTCCTACTTAAGTGGATGCCATTTTTAGTCTCTCTTGGAATTGAAAATTGCAATTGTAAGAGAAAATATTAGCCAAACCACACAACTAAGGAAGAATGTAGAGAGATGTAGCTGCCATTTGGAAATGTGTGGGAGCATTTTTATAGTGATGACTGGAGTTTCCTACTGGCATTAGTGAACATGGGTCAGCAATGCTAACCAGTTCCCTGCAACATGCACAACTGCTCTGAACAACAAGCAGTTCCCCTCAAAACCAAGAACCTTTCCACTGAGAAACACTGAGTAACTGAAGGGATTCTATGTGGATGGTGACTAAATTTGTTCTTAGCTTTAGAAATAGAACTAGGACCAAAAAGTATGAGGTAGAAGTTACAGGTCCCTCTCTCTCTCTCTCTCTCTCTCTATATATATATATATATATATATATGTATGTATGTATATATGTATATATGTATGTGTATATATACACATATACATATATACACACATATATATAAACAATTTTAGCTATTGTGGATTAGGCAGCTTTTCAAAGAAATGGTGAGTTTGCTGTCACTGGAAGCGTGAAGAGGAAGAGACAGAAGTTGGAGGGCTATTTCATAGGGCTATGGAGGGGATTTCCACAAGGAGGGAGAAGTTGGGCTAGGTGATGTCTAGGGGTTTCTTTCATTGTAAAGGTGGTGTAATTTCATGAACTATTCAAGTTGTATTCAACATAAATGATGACATATCTGTAAACCAGTTCTATTTCAGGGGCAAATTTCTCCCTGAGCACTTAAGCAGAAGGAGAGAGGTCTACTTAAAATAAATTAGTTGAAAAGGTATTTTAATAAAGTTGCTTGAAATTCTTAAAACATCCAACCTGGGTGCTATTTCAAGTATTTGGGATGTAAATATAATTTTCCACTACACTTAGGTATTTTATCAAAGTTAAAGGGTTTGTAAAAACATTTGTTTTGGTGACATTTCATGCTGAGGTTGGGCTCTGATGAAAGATCCTGACTTACCCTGGATACTTGGAGATTTCTTCCAGTAGCTGAGAGTTCACTAAGGTCAGCCCAGGGTGAGAAGATTCTTCTGATTCCTATCTGCTTAAGCAGCTCATGCATCTCATACTTCTGATCTAGCTTGAACTTTGGAAAGAAAACTTCCATGTTTCTGTGGTACGAGAACAGATAATGGGGAAATGTAGACAAAGCCATAGTCTATGGACACCAAAAAGGTCACAATTTTTGTTCTTTAAGATTGTTTCCATTAATGAGTCTTTCAGTTGACTATGAAGTTCATGCCATTCTTTTACAATTTCCTATCTCAGGGAAAATATTTCTAGCTTATCAAATAGTACTTCAGCTTCAGGGAACGAGTTTTATTCCTCAGCCAATGACTCACATTCTCTTTAGCGAAGTACTTATGTGTTCATTTCCCTATGTTTTAAAAACAACCTGAGATAACAGCTGCTTTCAGCAATCCTGCAGACTCCTGGATGATGACTGTTTTCAGCTCCTGGATTCTGCAGACCCAAGGAGTCTGGGGATGGATGGGAAGGGGAACAAAGAAAACTTTAAACCTCTCCCCATCTTTAGCCAGAGAAACTCTGATACCATCTATTTTGTATACTGGAGCCCTCCTTTGAAAATATGTTGCTTGGAAAGATGAGTTCTGTGGCTCAAAAAAAAAAAAATAATTGAGGACATGACGTATGTTGAAGATTAATTTATAAAGTTATTCATTCAGCAAACATTTCTTGAGGGCTTATGATGTTTGGGGTTCTTTGTTAGGTGCTAAGATATGAAGAAAAATGAAAGAAGAATAATGAAGATAAAACTAACCCCAGAGACCTTTAGCTGGACTCGTCTCTGCCAAAATCTGAGTCACGGGATTCAGAAGCCATAGCCATGGAATTTATATTGCAGCCATTTTCATTGTACTCCAATAGGTGTATTAACTTACTGGGCAGACATTTGAGTGCCCACTCTGCTTTCTGTTCCTCTCCTCTCTATGTACAGACCCCAACCCTGTCATGCGTCTAGATTCTAGTTCTATGCTGATGACTGAATTTATATCTCCGGCCTGGACCTCACCCTAGACTCCAGATCCACCTGTCGTCTTGACATCTCAACTTGGATGTCTAATAGATATTTCTGATCTAAGTGTTTAAGACTGAACTTCTGCACTTACCCCAGAACTGTTCCTCCCCATTTCAGTAAATGGCAAATCTGTCCTTCCAGTTGCTAAGGCCAAAAACTTTGCAATCACCTTTGACACCTCTCTCACCCACATGCAGTCCATTAGCAGATCCTGCCAACTCTCACTTCCTGATAGATCCAGAATCCAGCAACTTCTCATCACTTCCACTACCACTACCAACACCGCAGTCCAGGTAGGAGCATCTCTACCTGGATTGCTAGTAACCTTCTAACCAGTCTCCCTTGCTTCCATCCTTACCCCCTAGTATCTTTTATCAACACAGGAGCTTATGTGATCCTTTAAAAACAGAAGTCAAATCAGGTTGCTCCTCTTCTCAGAACCATCCAGTGGCTTGCTGCCTCTCCCAGGAAAAGCCCAAGTCTTTTCTGGGGACTGTAAGGTGGGATCCTGGTGACTGGGCCCCTGGTTCCACTCTGACCTCATCTCCAACTGCTGAAGCTACACTTGCCTCCTTGCTCTTCTTCATACCCACCAGGTACACTCCCATCCCAGAACTTGTACGATTCTGCCTGTAACATAACATTTCTCTCCCCGAATATATCCACATGGTTTATCCTTCATCTTCAGATGTTGCTTACTGTTACCTTCTTGGAGAGGCCTTCCTTAACCTCCATCTGCATCCTGATGATGCTCCCTGTTCCCTTCCCTGCATTACTACATATTTTTAATTTGTTCTTTGTCTTCCTTCAATAGAATGTAAGCTCCATGAGGGCAGACTAATTTTTCCTGTTTTGTTTGCTGATGAATTCCTGGCATCACACTTTTATCACAGTAGCAGAACGTGAAATATTGGTGGACTCAATGAATGAATCAGCCAGGCACTCTGTGACGTATGTTGGGGATAGAGTGGAAAAAAAGACAAATGCTGCCCTGCCCTCAGGAAGCTTATAGCTCACTGGAGGAGATGGGCATTAAACCACAGTGCATTCAACGAAATTCTGCTGAGTGTTTGCAAGTATGGAAAGGTAGAGTTTGTATAGGATGTGGGCAAGAGTTGTACCTGGTTTTCATGTTTCTGAGCCATGTCTCCACCAAGTCTGTGGTCAGGTAGTCTTCAAGAGTGAGGTGGTCACCCATTTTCTCCATGAGGACCACCAGCATGGTGGCATTTCCTTGGTAGGGCAGTTTGAGGACATGACAATGAAAATTCTTGTCAAAGGTGGAGGCAAACTTGCCTGCACCATACATCATGGGCACCTTAATGGTCTTGTACTTGTCTAGGTGGAAAGTGTCGGCTTCAGTGAAGACAGGGTCAAATGGGGTCAGCCATTTCCCTGAACAAGTGAGAGAAGAACTCATTGCAGAAATCCCCTCTTTGAAAAGCATTGTTCTTGCTCAAATAATAAAGAGGGAACCTTCTATCTCACTTCTCATTCCAAGGCGTTCCCTAATTGGCTTTGCTTTTCCACAGCTCAGGCAGGCAAAATAAATTTCCCCAAAATAGCTTTTCCCCGGCCTCTAGCCCAGCTAACAAAATACAGCTCCACTTGCAGGCCCTATTGGGAATCGCACACAAAAGCAGGGAAATGTTTCCTAACAACCCCTGGCTTCCCTCATTGTCCTGGACCTGAACAAAATCCAGTCTTTCCCTCATAGTTGGCTCCAGCTTAGAGAAAAGCCTTTGCCTGGCACCTCTGACTGCCACTTTTGTCTCATTCACACCAGGCACAAGCACATGCAGAGTCCAAGGTGGCAGGAGTGACACTTCTCACTTACCCACTGTTTAATGTGGTTCTGAGAGAAGGCCCCACAATGCAGAGGCCACCAGCAGGCAGGTACATGACTCTCCACACAAATGTCTGCCCTGGGGGTGCGGCCTGGCTGGTTGTAAAGTGGCTTCCCCTGCCGGGGCTTTGCAAGTCTGGTGCCAGCTCTGCGAAAGTGGCATCCAGCCCATATCTAGTACCCCATTAGGGAGGCAGGGCTGGACAGAACCTAGGATCAGGAGGTCAGGAGGTTCTTGTTTGGGTTTTGCCTCTGCCACTTATTGTGTGACCTTGATCAGGCTAACCTCTCTGAGCTGCTTTGATCTTTAGAAAGGAGACAACAACTCCTGCTCTACCTGCTGATTGACAGTTAGGAAGAACAAGTAAACCATAGATACTCAGTGTCTGCTATGTGCCAAGTCCATCTGGGCACTTTACATTCATTGTCTCATTTAACCTCTAACTCTATAGTAGGTGGAGTGTCGCTATTTCCTATAATAAGAATCTAAGGGCAGAGAGCTGGTCAAAAAAGTAAAAATGAAGGAGCAATGATTCACTTCTAAATCCCCCAGATAATCCCCCCACCTCCCTCTTTTTGGAATGACCCTGTGCTTCTAAACATCAGAGGGGAGCTGTGTAGAGTGCTTTGAAAATTATAAGGACTACAAGCACATAGGATGCCAGGGCAGGACCTCAAGTGACTGTTCAATATGTGTATCAACCTGTATTTGAAACCTGAAAACACATTCATAGAAAATCATTTAGCGTTAACCATATGCTGGCCTAACGGAAGGAAAGGGAGAGACAGTTGTAGGACCCTGTGGCCTTGGGAGAGCAGAATATTATCAAAATACCTTTGAACAAGATGTAATCCACAAGAATTGATTTGGTTTCAGGATAAATCTCGTCAAACAGTTTGGGAATTTTCCCCCGAGTCTCTTTGTTAATGTAATGATTCATGAGCCTTTTGGCCTGTGAGGCATTGTGAAAATTCATAAGCACACACTCTGTATCAAAATACCTCTTGGATAAATTGAGGAAGAGCTCTTTGACATCAAAATCCTTGTGGATGAAGGCAAAACTCCCCTGTGTGAGGCCCAGTTCCAAGTTGTGGGAGAGGGTCTCTCTGAGTCCCTTAAAGAGGGAGGGCAGGAGCCCCGGCTTGGTGGTGTTCAGGGCCTGCAAGTGGAGCCCTGTCTTGATCTGGGCTTTGGTCAGCCCTGTGGCCCCCAGCATCAAGCCTGCCATGGCCAAGGACACGCCAAATGGAGAGAAGACCATGTTGCCATCATGCCTCATGGAGATCTTTCGCAGCAGGCTGAATCCGAAGTTTGAAGTCTCCTTGGCAAGCTGCTGCCCACTAGCTATCAGCCAGGCTTTCTCCTCCTCACTGGCCTTCTCGCTGGCCGCCTCCTCATCCTCCTCTTCCTCACTGGGAGCCTGCACTACCCCGCTGGTCTGGTTCTGAGGGGCCGGGGCCTCTGGCGACTGAGGACTGGGGGCCAAGCCGGGTACCAACCACACCTGTGCCAGGAGGACAGAGAGCAGGAGGCTTGGCACCCCCTTCATGTGGTCGGCTGCAGAGGCCAAGGAGTGCCTCCCTTCAGCTGCAAGACTTCCTGTGGAGAGAAGAGGATAGAGATGGTTTTAATGCCTCCTAAAGTGTCTTAGTGGATAGTAAAAGCTTCTTCAGGGACCCTGCCTCCTTCCTGTGGCTCAAGTAGGTTAGCCCTGTCCCAGGGAGACCTGAAGCAAGTGTGGGTGACATTTGCTCACCCAATGAGGGGACATTATTTCACAGAGCAAAACCTCCTCTAGTTCCCATTCCCTGCCCAGCTGTCAGGCAGCTCTCGGTGCTGACCCCTTTTTTATTCATCCCATCTCCTTCCTGAGGGCTAGGGCAAGAGACCCCGCTCTGGGAGCAGGAGGCAGCACAGAAGGTGGGGGTCTGAGCAGGTGGAATCAGGGGTCCTCACACACCTTTCCCTGATCTGCTTCGTTCATTGCCCTGACCCTCCGGCCATCAGGCTGCCCATCCAGATGGGTGGCCAGCCTTGCCCTGTGCCCTGTTTGGCTGGGGATTGGAGTGCCTGCATGCCTGTTAGGCGAGGAAGGGGGAAAGTATTGGAGCTTCCCTGGATTTTTGATCAAAATTCTCTTCGCACTGCACCTCTGCCACACAGTTCCTTGGAGGTCTTCCTTCCTTCCTATAGCTGCGGCTCCCAGGTAGCAGGAGGCCCTGCAATTCATACAACCTACTGCTGGGCTCCCTCCACTGTGGCCTCATAGAGCCCTCACAGCCACCTGGGCTGCCTGCCGGCTCTCACTGCCCCCGGCTGCACAGCGTGGGAGCCACACTTCCTCACCATTCGCTGTCCCCTTCTCTGTTGCCTTTTAGGCTCCCTCCACATCCTTGGACACAGAGCCTGGCTCCCGAACACTTGCGTGATTTCCATCCAAATACATGGCTTGGGGCTGGGCTGGGCCACCTGGCTGTGTCCCAACTCAGTTCTGGTGTTCAGCCACACTGCAGGCCTGATCCCAGAGGCTGATTGAGCAGGACCCCCAGGACACCTGCCCTCCCTCATCCTCTCTCTGGGCCCACTGCCCTGGGAGGGTCTGCATGGGGTCGGCCACCCAGCCCAGTGAGCGCAGGGTGGATGCTGCGGGCCTCATGAGAGTTCCCATCCGCAGAGACCCTTATTCTTGACCAAGGTCACCTGCAGCAAAATGTGACAGGCGGGGAACTCCCAGGCGTCTTCTCCCTGATGCAGGGACTGAGTCCTTATCTATGCGTGGGACAAAACCGCCTCCAGCGCCAGGGCCCAGCATGTTGCTCCTTGTTTAGGCTGAATGGCACCCCAGAATTCAGGGCCTCACTCTGCAGTCTGAACGGCACTCCCCTCTGCCTTAAAGAAGCAGTGAAATACTTCCACTGTGTTTCCCAAAGGACACTGCTGAGGAAACTCTTTTTGACTCTAAATGGCAAGACTGTGTTCAATAGGTCACTCAACTATTGTAAATGTTGGGGAAATAGCTCTTTCAGTGTAAACGCAGCCCAGTTTCATGCTTTTATTGTTATGGATTGAATGTGTTCCCCCAGAATTCGTAAGTTGAAGCCCTAACCCCCATTGTGATTGCAGTAGAGTTGAGGCCCTTGGGAGGTGATTAGGTTTGGGATGAAGTCATGAGGGCAAGGCTCCTGTGATAGCAGTAGTGCTGTTATAAGAAGAAGAGAGACCAGACTTCCCCTCCGCACCTCCTTGCCATGGGAGGACACGGTGAGAAGATGGCCATCTGCAAGCCAAGAAGACAGCCCTCCAGAATCCGGCCACACTGGCACCCTGACTTGGACTTTCAGCCTCCAAAACTGTGAAAAATCAATGGCTGTTGGAGCCACCCAGTCTGTGGTGTTTTGTTAGAGGAGCCTGAGCTAAGACGATTATGTGGCATCATTTAATGCTACTTTCTACATTAAGACCACACAGAATACTCCTGAATTCAAGGTTAGTTCTCCCTGTCACAGTGGTCGGGAAATTAGCCCAGCACACCAACCAGATGTCACGGCTTCCAAATGCTGAGTCTTACCTTCCTGTTCTTGAAGCTTGTCCTACAGTCTGCAGAGTGGTAGCCCAGTAATTCCTGGGCGCTCCTGAACAGGTATCCCCTAAGGTCTTTGTAAGGTCTTTGCTCATCTACCCAACCCTTCGAAGTCTAGGCCAGGAGTTCAGGGGGCGCTCCTGGACTAGGACACCATCCAGCATGGTGAGGACGCACCTTCCTAGACAGAGCCCGGGCAGTAAGGAACCATCAGCTCACCCGCCACTTCTCAGCCCCAGGAGAGCACACACCCCCTCCTCCCCTCAGCCCTGGGAAGGGGAGCCCTGCTTACTCCGGCAGTGAGTTGCGGTGGGTGAAAAACCAAGCCTTTCAAGCCTCTTTCCCTTGGCCTCCTTCCTGCAGAGGATCCCCTTGTGTCTATAATTCACCTCTCACCCCACTCCAGCTCCTGGTCTGTATGTGTAGTCCCCATGGAGTGCAGGATTGAGGCCTTTGCACTGCTCAGCCACGCAGCCCTCACGTTGGAGCCCACCCAGAGATGATACCATCTCTCCCGGTCCCTCCCTGATTAGACTCGTTGAAGGTCTCCTGTAACCCACTACCTCTTACCAGTGTGTGGCCTTGGGTTCTGGAAATGTCCTTCATTCAGAGCAGAAACCAAAGCTTCAGCTTTGCAGCCCAGAACCTTCAGCAAATATTTGCTATTCCAAAGTATGATTGCCTATGGGACGGTTACTGATTAACATCCTGCTTGTGATGGTGGAGTTTTCGGAAAACCAAAGACCAAGTGGGAGGCTTCCCATACTCCCCAGCTCCTCCTGTAACCCAGACTACGACCCAAATCCCATCGCGAGAGCTTCTGCCTTGCAACTCAAGGCTTCGCCCCAGCAAGATTCAGCTCCTTCTGGGTGGCACGTTGGGGATTTCTCTTGAGCTGTTCTAGGTGCTGAACACCTCGAGAAAGAAGGCACTGGGGGATCCCGTGTATGCTTCCTGAGTCCCCAGCCCAGTACTGGACACTGTGGGGATGTCGGTTTGGGGGGCACAGCAGAGATGTTCAGGACCTGCTCTCTCAGCCCTCATGTCAGTCCAGTGTGGGAAGCAGACAGGTAAATCACTACTTAGAGTACATAGCTCCTTTCAAGGTAAAGTTCCTGCTTTGCAATGTTTCTGTACTTGAGACTGAATCCTTGGGTACTCAGAGTTGAGGCTCGTGGAGACCCTTTATGGGAAAACTTCTCAGACTTTGCAGACTCTCTTTTTTAAAATATATAAATAAATATTTTGTTATGTGCCCCTTACTACTGCCCTTGAAGTGAAATGTATAGCTAACATAACCTACCCACAAAATTAAAAAAAATAATGCTGTAACGATAATGTGGAGGCATAATAAAAGAGAATAATGTGTCCTTGAATATGGCAGTGCTGTGGTCTAAGGGCCTGGGCAGGTGCAGTGAGGCCACCCAATATGGAGCCCGCAGGAGGCCGCATGTAAGATGCTCACTGCTGGCTAGTCAACACGACAACCAATGTTACTACCAGGGATAGAGTTTTCAAAATGGTAAATAATGCTTGGTAAAGTTTCAAACAAACAAAATACAGATCTTTCCCTGATTTACACGGTCATTGTCTTCACAGAAAATGCAGTGTGTAGTAAAACCTTGGATAAATATTGTATTTTTATATGAAACAAAGCAGCCCAGGACTGAGATTCTAGGCTCAGATAATGCCACGTGAACTTGAGGTGGACATGTGAGTCCTGGGGGACCTGGCAGCCTCTTCATTGTGGGAGACTGCCCTGTGTGTTCTGGTATGTCTGGCATTGCTCACCCTCAATCCTTAAATGCTAGTAGTACTCCCCACAAATGTTTGTGAAGAGTAGTAGTATCCCAACAAGTTTCCAGGGTGTTCCTTTCGGGCAGTACCTGCTCTGTTGATAGGCAGTTCTTTAAGAGGTGAAAGTGAGGGTGTAGAGGGGCCAGGCTGGACTCATGCCATGCATATGAGCCAGCGTTGGCCTGCCCATCCAGGTCGAGCTCTGCAGCTGAGGGATTGTGGATTCACAAAAAGCAGGGGCTGCTTCCTCCAGGCTTAGGAAGGTGTCTGCTTTGCTAAATGTCTGAGCGGAGCTAGCGAGTGTGCAGATCTTAGGGCACAGGGCTTCTTTTATTTATTTATTTATTTATTTATTTATTTATTTATTTTGAGATGGAGTCTTGCCCTGTCACCCAGTCTGGAATGCAATGGCATGATTTCGGCTCACTGTAACCTCCGCCTCCTGGGTTCAAACGATTCTCCTGCCCCAGCCTCCCGAGTAACTGGGATTACAGGTGCCCGCCACTATGCCTAGCTAATTTTTGTATTTTTAGTAGAGACGAGGTTTCACCATGTTGGCCAGGCTGGTCACGAACTCCTGACCTTCTAATCCACCTGCCTCTGCCTCCCAAAGTGCTGGGATTGCAGAGGCATGAGCCACTGCGTCCGGCCAGGGCACAGGGTTTCAGAAATGGATCCTTACAAACGAAGGCAGCAGAGTATACTGGAAAAATTGTGAAGACTTCAACCAGGCCATTGCCTCCTGCCCTGGTGTGAATCTGAGGTCCTCCGCTCCCAATTCCTAGCTGCTGGGATGTAAGTTAACCTCACTGAACCGGCCTTTCTTCCTCTGTTAAATGGCCAGAACTCAGACTCTGTCCTATGAATATCTCAGCAGCACCAAGGAACCAGGAAGTGCGTGGACGATCTTGCTCCTAAGGCTGTGAGCCCTGGACCCCAGGGTGTGGCTCAGAAGACCCCCTCCTTCAGCAACGACATTATTCCTGTACACCTCCCAGCAAGGGAGCCAACCACTCTTTGACCTTTAGCCCTCCAGTTAGATGGGAAAGTGAGAAAACTCAGTGCATAGCACTGTAGCCTGAGCTCTTTCACCAGCAGCATGACCCTGAGCAAGCTACCTAACCTCTCTTAGCCTCAGTTTCCCAATCTATAAAATGGGGCTCCCCAGGCTGAGCCGTTAGGACTTCTGGAAGGATGAACTGAAGTGGTGCTTGTGGAGTTTAGTACCTCGCCCGGTAGGAAGGAAGTGCTACAGGAATGGCATTTGTTGCATAATTTTAGAGCCAGATTGAACCTCAGAAGTAAGTAACCCTGTCTCCAGGCTTTGATTTTACAAAGGAAGATATTCAGGCCCCACCATGAATGCCTTTCCTGTTAGAGTTAAAGCAGGCTGTCTGACTTCTAGTTGTTATGAACTTTAGCTTCTCACACTCCTTGGCCAAAAACGATTGGGAAAGCTCTGACGGGAAGGTCTCTGGTGACCCAGATAAACTCACAGGTGATGTAGAACCTTTCCTGGAACTCCCCTCAGGCAGGAGGCACAGCTTCTGAAAGCCACTCTTCAGGGTGACATCGAGGGGCTTCTAAGGCAAATCTGTCCAGAGACCTACAGGGGTAAACATCTGAAAAACAAGTGTTAAGGCAGTCCTGTGAGACCAAAAGCAGACTCCAGGAAACAACGAGAGAACTGCAAGAGTTTACTTTGTGTGGATCCTATGAAGTGGGTGCTTGGGTAGGTGGGTAGGAAAGGAAACCGGTCTATGTTACCCCTTGATATGATCCGGCTGTGTCCCCACCCAAATCTCATCTTGAATGGTAGCCTCCATAATTGCCACGTGTTGTGGGAGGGACCCAGTGGGAGATCACTGAATCACGGAGGTGCTTCCCCCATACTGTTCCCGTGGTAGTGGGTAAGTCTTATGAGATCTGATGGTTTTATAAGGGGAAACTCCTTTCGCTTGGCTCTCATTCTCCCTCTTGCCTGCTGCCATGTAAGACCGTAAGACCTGCCTTTCGCCTTCTGCCATGATTCTAAGTCCTCTCCAACCATGTGGAATGGTGAGTCCATTAAACCTCTTTTTCTTTATAAATTACCCAGTCTTGGGTATGTCTTTATTAGCAGTGTAAAAATGGACTAATATACCCTAAATATGCATTTATGATATAAAAATTATTTTTGAACTGAAGGTAATTAAGCAGCAAATGGAGAAAAAGTTTTCTCTATCTTCCCCCCTTTCTTCCTAGACAGATAAAAATTCCCCTTTACTGGAGATGACTCTAGACTCTTATCAACCCAGAGATGGCATCAGAGGACTATGCAAACAAGGTTTCCTCCCATATGTTTACCTTCCATGATTTCCTGCCCTTGGAAGCATAAAACCACTTCCCTTGTCCCGTCCCATGATTTTCCTACTAATTTATTGCTCTTTATTAAAGATAAGTGGAGTTCTAAGGCACCATTTTGAGTTGCTTTTTATACAGGTTTCTCCTGTGTGAAGTGCATGGCCCATGTTATAAACTGATTTTTCTCTTGTCTGTCTTTTGTTACAGGAGTCCATCCCAACAAAGAACTAAGATGGGAAGAGGTCAAGTTTAGCCTTCCCCTACAGTAGTAGAGAGGTAGGAAAAAAAGGTCTTTCCAAGTCCTTGCAACATACACACGCACATGCACATGCACGCACAGGTGCAAATTTCTCGCTGATTTCCAGACATCCCTTCTGCCTCGAACTTTAAAGACGTCTTCCCATTGTGTTATGGCTTATGTGAGTTATTCTTTTTAAACTTCTAATTTAGAAATAACTTTAAACTTACAAAAATTTGCAAAAATCATGTTTTTGCCATCTACCCTTCACTCAGCTTCCACAAATATGAACATATCATATGACTATAGTACGTAACCACAGTGTATTAGTCCATTTTCATGCCACTGATAAAGACATACCCGAGACTGGGAAGAAAAAGAGGTTTAAATGCACTTACAGCTCCACATGACTGGGGAGGCCTCAGAATCATGGTGGGAGGCATGCTTACAAGGCACTGCTTACATGGTGGCGGCAAGAGAAAATGAGGAAGATGCAAAAGCAGAAACCCCCAATAAAGGCATCATATCTTGTGAGACTTATTCACTATCACAAGAACAGTATGGGGAACCACCCCCATGATTTAAATTATCTCCCACTGGGTCCCTCCCACAACATATGGGAATTATGGAAGTACAATTCAAGATGAGATTTGGGTGGGGACACAGAATCAAACCACATCATTCTACCTCTGGCCCTGCCAAATCTCATGTCCTCACATTTCAAAACCAATCATGCCTTCTCAACAGTCCCCCAAAGTCTTAACTCATTTCAGCATTAACCCAAAAGTCCACAATCCGAAGTCTCACCTGAGATAAGGCAAGTCCCTTCTGCCTATGAGCCTGTAAAATCAAAAGCAAGCTAGTTACTGCCTAGATACAATGGGGGTACAGGTATTGGGTAAATACAGCTGTTCCAAATGGGAGAAATTGGCCTAAACAAAGTGGTTACAGGGCCCCTGCAAGTCTGAAATCCAGCAGGTCAGTCAAATTTTAAAGCTCAAAAATGATCTCCTTTGGCTCCAGGTCTCACATCCAGGTCACACTGATGCAAAAGATAGGTTCCCTTGGTCTTGGGTGGCTCTGCCCCTGTGGCTTTGCAGGGCACAGCCTCCCTCCCCGCTGCTTTCACGGGCTGGCATTGAGTGTCTGTGACTTCTCCAGATAAATGGTGCAAGCTGTTGGTGGATCTCCCATTCTGCGGTCTGGAGGACAGTGGCCCTCTTCTCACAGCTCCACTACACAGTGCCCCCATAGAGATTCTGTGTTGGGGGGCTCCAACCCCACATTTTCCTTCTGCATTGCCCTAGCAGAGGTTCTCCATGAGCATCCCTCCCCTGTAGCAAACTTCTGTCTGGGCATCCAAGCGTTTCCATGCATGTTCTGAAATTGAGGCAGACGTTCCCAAACCCTAATTCTTGATTTCTGTGCACAAGTTCTACCACATGGAAGCTGCCAAGGCTTAGGGCTTGCACCCTCTGAAGCCATGGCCTGACTCTACGTTGGTTTCTTTCAGCCCTGGCTGGAATGGCTAGAACACAGGGCACTAAGTCTCTAGGCTGCACACAGTACGGGGACCCTGAACCCAGCCTATGAAACCATTTTCTCCTAGACCTCTGGGCCTGTGATGGGAGGGGCTGCTGTGAAGACTTCTGACATACCCTGGAGACATTTTCCCCATTGTCTTGGGGATTAACATTCTGCTCCTCATTACGTATGCAATTTTCTGCAGCCAGCATAAATTTCTCCTCAGAAAATGGGTTTTTCTTTTCTATCACATTATCAGGCTGCAGATTTTCCAAACTTTTATGCTCTGCTTCCCTTATAAAACTGAATGCCTTTAACAGCACCCAAGTCGCATCTTGAGTGCTTTGCTGTTTAGAAATTTCTTCTGCCAGATACCCTAAATCATCTCTTTCAAGTTCGAATTTCCAGAAATCTCTAGGGCAGGGGAAAAGTGCCACCAATCTCTTTGCTAAAACATAACAAGAGTCACCTTTGCTCCAGTTCCCAACAAATTCCTCATCTCCATCTGAGACCACCTCAGCCTGAACCTTATTGTCCATATCGCTTTCAGGCTTTTGGTCAAAGCCATTCAACAAGTCTCTAGGAAGTTCCAAACTTTCCCACATTTTCCTGTCGTCTTCTGAGCCCTCCAAACTGTTCCAACCTTTGCCTGTTACCCAGTTCCAAAGTTGCGTCCACATTTTTGGGTATCTGTTCAGCAATGCCCCACTCTACTGGTACCAATTTACTTCTTTAGTCTGTTTTCACGCTGCTGACAAAGACAAACCCAAGACTGGGAAGAAAAAGTGGTTTAATCGGACTTACAGTTCCACATGACTGGGGAGGCCTCCGAATCATGGTGGGAGGTGAAAGACGCTTCTTACACAGTGGTGGCAAGAGAAAATGAGGAAGACACAAAAGTGGAAACCTCTGATAAATCCATCAGCTCTCATGCGACTTTTTCACTATCGGAACAGTATGGAGGAAACTGCCCCCGTGATTCAAATTATCTCTAACCAGGTTCCTCCCACAACGTGTGGGAATTATGGGAGTGCAATTTAAGATAAGATTTGGGTGGGAACACAGAGCCAAACCATATCACATAGTATAATGGTCAAAACCAGGAAATTACAGTGATTCTGTATATCGTCATTATTCAAACTTTTTTCAGTTGTCCTACTAATATCCTTTTTTCTTGTACAGGGTCCACTCCAGGAACGCATGTTGCATTGGGCTGTCACATTGCTTCATTCTCCTTGAGTCTGGCACAGCTTCTCAGGTTTTGTCTTTCTTGACCTATGACCTTTTGAAGAATACTGGCTAGATATTTTGTAGAATGTCTTTCAATTTGGAATTTTCTGATATTTTATCATGTCAACTTTAGGTTGCACATGCTGGGCACAAATATGGCAGAGGTAATATGCCTTTCTTTGTATATCATTTCAGCTGCCTGGCATAATTTCTGATGAGAAATCGATCCTTATTTTTATCTTTGTGCCTTGTATGTAATATATCCTTTTTTTCTAGCTGCTTTTAAGATTTTTCTCTTTATCCTTAGTTTTAAGGAATTTGATTATTAAAATTGATTTTTAATTATTGATTAGAAGAGCACCTTGGCTGGTGTTCTTTCTCCTGCTTTGGGCTTGTTGAATTTCTTGGAACTGTGAATTTATAGTTTTCATCATGTTTAGAAAATAATTTAGCCATTATTTCTTAAAATATTTTCCTGTCCCCTGAACTGTCCCCTTCCTGGGATTCCAATTTCAGGTGATAATGTAATGGTGAAGGCTTAGGTCATGTGTAGTTTTATGTGCACTACTGCTGATTTTATAGCTTGTTGGGGTGATGTGTAAGAAATATTCATGCAGCTACCATTATCCTAGAGTCAATCAGAATTTTATGACTTATAGAAGAAATTAGCTATTTAAGGATGTGAATGGCAAGATTTTTGTACTTTGTCATTTGCCTTTTAAATTTGATTATACTTTTAAAAATGTTTATGTAGTTGAATGTATCTATCTTTAGTCATTTCTGGATTTATAGCATTAAGTCTTTCTCATTATGAGATTATTTTTAAAACATTCATTATATCCTTCTTATTTTAGGATTTCAATTTAGGTCTAAATCTTTGATCTATCAGGAATTGATCCTGGTGTAAGGATGACAGTGATTCTAATTTACACTGTTTTTCAGCTGGCTACCTGATTGTCCCCAACCAAGCATTTTAAATAAATGTTTTAACACAATTTGTTTGCCTCATTTATTTGAGATGCCACCTTCTTTTTTTTTTTTTTTTTAGAAAAGTCTCATTCTGGCACCCAGGCTGGAGTGCAGTGGCATGATCTCAGCTCATTTCAAGCTCTGCCTCCTGGGTTCAAGCAATTCTCATGCCTCAGCCTCCTGAGTAGCTGGGGCTACAGGCACGTGCCATCCTGCCTGGCTAATTTTTTGCATTTTTAGTAGAGACAGGGTTTCACCATGTTGGCCAGGCTGGTCTCGAACTCCTGACCTCAACTGATCCACCCACCTCAGCCTCCCAAAGTGCTGAGATTACAGGTGTGAGCCACTGTGCCTGGCCTGAAATGCCACTTTTGGTTTAAAAATGAAAATGGTTTAAAAGTGAACGATGTAAAAAGCATACTAAAAACAAAAACAAAAACAAAAAAACGAATAAGATGAATTCAATTACTCACCAAACAGAAACAGTGTTCCTGGTGCTGTAGGGGTTAGGATCATATTAGCTCAGTGTTAGGGCAACTACCATAAGATGGTCCAACCCCAGTCTCTACCTGGGGTTTTGCTTCAGTGCGTGTTGCTTTTGCAATAAGAAAGGAAAACCAATGAATGTTGGAACTGATTCTATGTTATTCTGTTTTCACACTGCCGTAAAGATACTACCTCAGACTGAGTAATTTATAAACAAAGGAGGTTTAACTGACTAATGGCTGGGGAGGCCTCAGGAAACTTACAGTCATGGTGGAAGGAGAAGCAGACACGTCTTACTGGCAGCAGGCGAGAGAGATAGTGTGTACAGGAGGAAATGTCAAACAATTATAAAACCATCAGATCTCATGAGAACTCTCTCACTATCATGAGAACAGCATGGGGGAAACCACCCCCATGATCCAATCACCTCCCTCCCTGGACACGTGGGGATTACAGGCTTCCCCCTCCACATGTGAGGATTACAATTTGAGATGAAATTTGGGTGGGGACACAAAGCCAAACCATATCACACACATCTGCTAAGTCTCCTCCTAGCTTTCTGGAGCAAGACTCCGCTGTTCACCCACAACAGGCTTCCAGCGTCAGCTGCTCTGGTGGGTGCCCAGAAATGTCCAACACCCCCCTCAGCCTCCAGGAAACCTTAAAGACGAGAAACCTTAAAAGACTTTCAGTATCTTACCTCTCATGGACCTGGTTGGGATTCTGTCTCTTTCCCACAAACCTTCCTGCACTGCCCTGACCCCTAACACTCGTGACAGATTAAAGATGCCACGTTCGTCTGCACTTGTCAGGGCTGTTAACTCAAGGTTAGCCTAATGTGACCTCCTTACACATTTTAAATTTGGCCTAAAGGTTTCTCAGTACATCATGAACTATAGCAAGTGGAGAGATAAACAGACCATATAGCCTACACTTGTGCCAGTCACCGAGTTTTGGCTGATCAAATGTAACCAAATAAGACAAACACAAACCTATACCCAATCCAGCTGTTTCTGTTCCTCACTTCTGTTTTCTGTATATCACTTTCCTTTTTCTGTCCATAAATCTTCTTCCACCACGTGGCTGCCCTGGAGTCTCACAGCTGATGAGGCTGTCTGATTTGTGAATCATTCATTGCTCATTTATACTTTAGATTTAGTTCAGCTGAAGTTTGTCTTGTATCAGGGAAGAGGGGAGGGTTTGTTGGCCAGAGGAGTTGCTCCTCCTGTGGCCGTACCAGGTGTTATGACCTGAATGTTTGTGTCTCCCCAGATTGATACATTAGAACCAAATCCCAAAGGTGATGGTGTTAGAGTTGGAGCTTCTGGGAGGTGATTAGGTCCTGGGTAAAACTCTCATGAATGGGATTAGGACCCTTATAAAAGAGGCCCCAGAGAGCTTTCTCTGCTCTTTCTGCCTTGTGAGGACACAGCCAGAAGGTGCCACCCCTGAACCTGGAACCGACCTTCCCCAAAACCCAACCAGGCTGGCTTCTGATCTCAGACTTCCAGCCAGCCTCCAGAACGATGAGAAATGCATTTCTGTTGTTCATAAACCTGTGGTGCTTTGTTATGGCAGCCCACACAGATGAAGACTCCAGGCCCGGGGCTTTGCAAACACCACTTTATCACGGTAACCTCCAGAACCCCCCTGCCCTTCCCTTTAACCACGCTCGTCATCAGAGTTGCAATGACATTTATTACAAGATGCGTAAAGGTAGACACAACTCTGGTTGGAGGGAGGAGAACTTGGAGGAGATTGGGGGGAACCTCCCACTCTCCAAAACATTTCCGTGGTGTCCCTGGTGCCCAAAGTCAGATAGTGCTGAGGCTCTGGGTGGGCGGTCTCTTACGCTGGGTTCACAACCCTGGCCAGGAAAAGGCTGCTCCAGGTGAAGTGGTCGAAGACCATGATGATGAAGGGCTGGTTGAAACGCAGGATGATAGGCTTGGACGTCAGGTTTAGGCTGACCCCAGTGGAGCCAGCTGTGTCCACACCCTCCTCACTGAGTTGCAGCACAGCTTTGTGGACCACCTGTTAGGTACAGAACGAAGATGGGTGGTGAGACCTGCTGTGTGTTCTCGCTTTCCTGCCTCATTGCTGGGACCCTTCATGTCCTTGGTTTTAGGAAGGTGAATCCAGGCTCAGAGAAGGTCACTTGCTGGATTCTTATCCAAGTGGCAGCCCCAGGATGATACAGCCCAAGTCTGTCCACCTCCAGAACCCGGGCTGCACCTACACTTCCTATCAAACGGGCAGGTTGGGCCAATCACATGGAGATCAGAGGTCTCATGGCTTGAACTGGGCTTCACTGTCCATGTTGGGTGCTTCTTACTGCTCTGGGGTAGCAGAGGGAGATCTTGTTCCCTTTCCACTCTGCTGGGTAAATACTAGGGTTCGAGTTATGCAAAGTGCCTATGGCTGTTCTGTTTAGGAAAGCTGAAGCAGAATCTAAAAATGTAAATCTTTGACTGTTGATATGTCCTTGTTGTGATCAAAATTAGGAGGAGTTGTAAAGTCAGCAAAACATCTGCCTAGCTTGTATCAAAAGACTCTGGTGGCTCATAACCTGGCTAATTAAGTAACAGGTGATATTGGTAAGCTCACAACACCCTAAGGGGTGAACTCCCAGTGACTCTTTCCAGCAAGCACACTCAGGCTCTGGTGGCTCTGTGAGTGGCACCCAGACCTAGGAAGAAGCTGAGCTGGGATTGGAACTCTTGCAGTATGTCTTGAGCAGATGAGGTTTTGAGTCAACAGGCCTGAGATCAAACATCAAACTGTTATTTACTAGCTCTGTGACTTTGGGCAAGCTGTATACCCTCCCTGAGCAGGAGATTCCTCCTCTGAGAAATTGAGATAATACCCTCCTTCTGAGGAGGCAGCTGTGTTGACTCAATCCACTCACACAGCATGCATTTTACTGAGCACATATTATCTGCCAGGTACCATGGTGGCCACAAAGTCCTTGTGTCTTGAGGTCAGGGGCCACACATTTGAGTAATGGGGACACACACAGGGCCTACACAGTTTGGGACACATAGTAGGTGTTCAGTAAAAATTTTCTGAATGCATGAATAACAGAACATAAAGCTGAAGCCTTTACATAATTGAATGGATGTGATTGGGCAGAAAGCACAATGTGATCCCAATTAGACATTTGCCACTTTTCCTGTTTCTTTTTGCCAGGGGTAACTCACAGTTCTGCCATGACAACTTGGTTTTCATAGTGCCCCCTCTGTGGGGTCTGGTGGGATGGGTAGGTGCCTGGGCTATGGCCCTCCTGTGTCATAGCTTCCTGTGTGATCTTGGGGATGTCACGTTTTCTTGCTGAGCCTCCATTTACCTCATGGTGAGACAAGGGGCTTGGACTCGACCTGGGGTTCTCAGCCAGGCACCCAGAGGCTCATTCATGAATGAACTCAGGGCCACTTCCTAGTATTATATTTATATTGTGAATTTTGGAGGGGGGAAGAAAAGGTGGGCTTCCAAGACATTTACCTTTGATGACTTCAGTTGGGCATCCTGGGTGATGCCTGAGAAATTTGCCTGGTTGGTGAACAAGTCTGCAATGCCCATTTCCTCCAGCACATCTCCGAGGTCATAGACTCCAGATATGGTGACCTTCGGAATGTACAGGTCCACCTGGCTGCTCGGGGTAAGCAGACAGAGTTAGACATTCCAGGGCTGGGCCTGGCAGAGGGGAGAGCAGCACCTCTTCTCCTGGACAGGCTCTTATTTCCTCGTGCTCTCCCTCCAGCTCCTGTCCCTGAGCCTGACTTGCTCTTTGTGGGTAGAAGGAACAGAGCAGGAGGCAGGATCTGTCTCTGCCTCCATGACACAGGCAGCTTTCCCATGGGGTCTCTGAATTGCACGTTCTTTTCTTCTCTGTAGTTCCTTTGAGCTGATTCCACCTGGGATGCAGCTAGACCATGGAGCATTTAAGACAATAGTCCATAAAGAAGCATTTTTGGTCCCAGGAGAACCCCTGCTAGAAGCAGAGGACTGGAGGGAGTGCCCAGCTGGGAGCAGTGGTCCCTGGCTCCAGCTGTGCCACTAATGCTGTGTGGCCTTAGCCAAGTCCAGCCCCTCTCTGTGCTAATGTCCTCACCCGCACACAAAGGTGTTGAACACAGGCTCTCCCAGGGCTGGTGGGTGCTAAAGCTCTGTGATTCTGCAAGAATCTGATTCAGCTGGCAGTTTCTACCGGATGAAGCAGGTGGGGTTTCTAGAAAGGTAAGTGGGGTCACGCTAGGGGTAGCACGGGCATCTATGCTTTTTAACATGTCAAGGCCTTAGTGTTATTTTCTTCTTGTGCCTTCTGCCCAGAGGGAGAGCAGATGTCTGAAATACTGAAACTGAGGGGTGTCAGTGAACTCTCACTGGCTCTCTGGGCAGATGGGAGGAAAGGCACAAGACCCTCTCCTCACTGAGCAAAAGCAGCCCTGGGTGAGGCCTGGAGACTGGCAACCATCCGTGTGAAGTGGAAGTCATCCTTTTCTGAAGGCGAGGGAGAAGAATCAGAGGCGAATGGGTGTGTACCTTCTCTAGGTGTGGAAATACTAACAGAAAGAAAGGAAGGGAGACCAACTTATCCCAAACACCTGGTCTATGTTCTTTAATTTTTTTGTCTCCTCTTTCTCTCTCTCTCTCTCTCTCTCTCGCTCTCTCTCACACACACACACCCACACACACCACACACACACGTGCACACACACATATACACACCTATGAAGTCGGAATCAACATCTTTAATTTCCAGGTTGAGAGATCAACACTTAGAGAGGCTGAAGAATTCCCCCAAAGTCACACAACTGGGAGGTAACAGAACTGAAAAGACCAGGACTAGTTTTGCCACCTGCCACCTGCTACGTTGTTGAAAGCTTTCTGAGAGCAAGGTAATGGGGCTTTAAGGTATGTATTATTGATTAATGTTGCTCACATTGAAGTATTTTCGTGAAAAGATTATTTTTGGTGTAAAGAAAGATAGACAGATAGTCCTTCCCATCATTTTCAATGGAGTATGATCTGGAATGCATTGTTTGCATCATGGTACGTTATCACCCCCTTGTGGTACTATGCCTAAATTACAGGTTTTCTTTGGGCAGAAAGGAGGAAGAGATGACAAATGGATCCCTAGCATTGCCCAGATACAGGTTCACACCCACGCATATACGTGTGTACACACACACACACACACACACACACACACACACTGAAGCGTAGGTATGGATGGTTTAAGAACTGTGTCCTCCACATAGCTATAGGGGATTGCACAAAAGCACAGGGCTGACCACATGACTTCCCTACAGGAGAGAAGTCAAATTCCCAGGCACTTCCATGTGCATTCACAGAACTCGATGATCATCTCTAGAAGCACCCAACATCAGACAGCTCTCAGAGGGTATCATTCAAAATGAAAACAATCTGAAACCATAAATCACAAAACCTACATATTAATAAAGTAGTGGAGCTTCCTCCTAGATTATCTACTGCAGAATTTTTAGATCACAAAATTTGTCCAAGCCAAATTTATCTCCTTCATTACTGCTGGCCCTCCATTGTTGGCACTCTGGGCATGGTCCCCTGACTTGGTTGGTGCCATGCCCTCTTCATGCCGGGTCTGAAGGCCACTTCCCACTGGCTGAACTTCCACTCAGGCTCAAGGCAGTTTCAAGGGAAAACAACCTGCTCTGCAGCCCTTCCCCATCCCCTGGGCAGAGTCAGGCATTCCTACCTCCCAGCCAGTGCATGTTACACATCTCTCTCGGTCTCTCTCAGAATTCACACTGTTGAACTCACATCGTTGTACCGCTATTAATTCCAACAGAATCTGTTTTCTGCTCTAGAGTGCATGTCTTTAAGGGCTCTATTTTGTCCTATTCACTACTCCGACCCTTGTGCTTAGCTAGTGCATGGTACATAGCAGGTGCTTCCATTTATGTGCATTGAATGAATGAGTGAATAAAATGCACATTGAATGAATGAACGAATGAATGAATGAATGAGTGAATGAATGAGTGAGTGAATGAAATGCTGCCTGATCCACCAGCTTTCCTGAGCTACTCTAGATCTACATGCCCACTCCCTCCTCAGCACCCCCTCTGCTTTTGAGTCTGCATCAGCCCACCTGCCACCAGGTTTCATGCTGGTTGGCATTTTCTGACTCTTTTGCACAGACGGAACTTGAATCTCCCTGAGAGTGAGGACCATGTTCTAAAGAACACCTCCTTCCTCCTTCAAGGTGAGGAGCAGGGCTGGGCACTCGCATGACAATAATTTCAATTGCTCTCTAGCTCAGGGGTACTTGGAGGGGAAAATCTCATTTGTTTGTCCATTCATCCATCCAACCATCCACCCATCCATCCACTCACTCATTCATCCATTTACTTATTAATTCATCCATTCATTAACTCATTCTCCATTCACTGACTCACCATTCTATGCACTCACTCACTTATTCATTCATTAATTTACTCACTCATTCGTTCTTCCATCCATTCACTCACCTATCCATTCATTCATTGATTTATTGCTGACTCACATCCTCAGCTGACCTTGCCTGAGTGTCAATCCTGCACCAGCCCCTTGCTTGAGCCTGAGGTCAGAGATAGAGGGAATCCACTGGCTGCTTCTCCTCCTGATTACTGCCTCTTCAGGATATGCAGTCATTGCTTTCTTTCTACTTACTTGCTTATTACCTACTTTAGCCTTGCTTTCTTAGTTGTTTACTGATTGATTGATTGAAGAGTTAGATGCCCTGAGTAGCTTAAGAACCATTCATATAGGTTTTGCATTGGCTCCATGATGAATACAGAGGTCATTTTCACTATATTCCTATGAGGTCTCCCAGGAATCTTTAGGCAGGGCCTGGTTTCAGGTAAGCAAGATGACAAAATGGGTAAGTGTGTAGCTGTGTGGTTGGCAAACTTAGTTTAAGAAAATGCTGCAAAAATATAACAATGCAGAGGGTGTGTATGAACTTCACAGGGAAAGGGGACCTCACTTTGTGAAATGTCCCAAAGTATTTCAGTACTGATGGACAGATCAATAAATTAGTGTGAGCTCCACATCAGAGAACCTTACAGCCTTTGGAGGCCCAGCAGACAGGAACACAATGAGCCCTGGAGGCTGAGTCCAGGGAAGGAAGGATGCCCCGGCATACCCCCTTTTCACCTGCGCCACTTTCTGGGGACATGTGCATTGCAGAAATCAACACGATGGCTGCAGGGCTTACCTGTTGGTCAGGCCTGCGGACCACCTGTTAATCGTGTCCCGGCTCAGTGCAGCGATGACCGTGTTCATCTTCCCCTTGTCTGGAAGGATGAAGAAGACAGTCCCATTGCCCGCATAGTTCAGCTGTACCAGCTGGCAGGGGAGCTCCGAGTCATGAAAGTAACTGATGGTGCTCGACTGGAACATCATGGGCACCTTCACCACAGTTGTCTCGTCCACATAGAAGTTCTCCCCGCTGCTTGCCAGGTCAAAGTGCTGTGTCCATGTGCCTAGGAAGAGGAGGAGACAGGTCTTTAGGGCAGAGGGGAAAACACAGTTCTGGGTCACCTCACGGGCCTGCTATCCAAGTGACACAGTGGCCTTCTGCATGCTTGGAATGTCCTCATTCAAGCCTCAAGGGTTTTTAGGTAAGATATAAAAATTCTCAGAAATTTAAAGCCTGTTTCATCCTCTACTTCTTGGAATGGGTTGAGGATGAGCTCTGTTTCTGAGATTGGCTTCTACATAAGGCAGTGGGGAGAGACCAAGAGGGTGCTGGTCCTTGGATTTGGGGGTAAAATTTGCTTAGCTCAGACTATGCCTCGGCTCCCCATGCCTAGAGTGGGTCTCAGTTCTGAGGGCTCTGGAAGTGGTGCTGGACCTCAAGTCTCAAACTCAGAGTCCCTGGTGGGAAGGGAGGGGGCCATCTCCACCCCTGCCAGCCTGGCTGGCCCAGCTGAGGCTCCTGACCCTGCTGAATGGTCCTTCCTTTAGGTCACATTGTCCTAATGAAGAGTCAGGGTGAGAAGACTCCTTCGGGGTCACAGACTCCCACCTCCCGCAGGCCCTCAGGTCCCCTCTACCATGTTCCAGGGTGCCACCATCCAGCTTGTTTTTTTTTATGCCTTGAGATGGGGAGCTCACTACCTTCACAGATGGGACTTGGCAGTACTGGTCAGCTCTGATGGGAAGAAAATTGCTCCTCAGACTGAGCCGAAGCTGGCCCGATTGTCCTTCTGAACTTATTCCAGACAACTGAGTCCATCTACTGGAAACTTACCTGGGCTGAGTGTCACAGGGTCTCTCTGCTGTAGGTGAAGTCTCCCCAGTCTTAAACTAATGACTGAGGCCCTTGAGTCCAGCAGGTCCCGGGTGTCCTGGCTGCCATTGACCACAAGCCCTAAAGCCCTTGCCAGGCCACCATTTCCCAGCTGAGGTTCCCTAAAGGTGGCCAGAACATCATTCCAAGTAGCCCCTTCTCCATACTACTGTCTGTGGGATCTGTGGATTGCTTGGCCAAAATTCTTGGTTCTGAGTCAGCCACAAACCTCTTGTAATAGCTACCGATGGAGACAACAGGGAGAGGCTGATGGATGTAGAGAAATCAGCCGTGGCTGTGGAGCCTAGAGACCCCAGAGCTATGCCGGTTCATTCTGAATGACCTCACTAACCTTGGTGTCTGCATACACTGACCAAAGGTAGTAAACTCACCATCCATCTGTCTCACGGCAAATAAGATCATTTGAGGGTTCTCAAATCATCCTCCAAAGGAAGTCTAAAGTCCTCAGAACTAGAGGGCAGTTGTATTTTGTGGCTAACTTACCTCAAAAAAAAAAAAAAAAAAAAAAAAAGTGGGTAAAATATTTTTCATTGTTAGGTTTTTTTCATCCTTAACATTTTGCTGCTTGCTTTTTATGGAGTGTTTCTTTGCTAGAAGCAAGCATAATGTATATAGTTTGACGCAAAACAAAATACAAAATGGGGTTCAGCCTCTACTTTAAGGGATCTATTCTCAAAAAGTCCTAGGAGAATTGGTGGTAGAGAAAGAATTTATTGGGGAAAATCCGAGAAAGAAAAGATGGCTCCTCTGGAAAATCTTGTAACAATATTTTTAATGTTATTCAAAAAGAACTGTCAAGAAAGTCCAATAAATAAATCACACATCAGGACCATTTTACATATTCTACATTTAGTGACAATAGCTACACTAATCTTGATTTCTGTTTATTATCCTGGCTTGCTAGAAATATTTCAGAGTATTTTCCCAGCGGCTTTAACCAAAGACTTGCGGATTCGTTTTGCTGTGCCATAGAAAATCTGTGTACAATGAGGCATTTCACCCTCCTCAATGTCTGGTCCTGCATTCAAGCGCTCAAAGTTTCTCTAATATTGTAACCTAAAACTGTTGATCTCCTATCCGCTTAGCCCCACTGTGGTCCTGAGGACACTGTGAAACCTCGTGCAGAATGATGCCGCGCCAGCACCTGTTCCACCAGATGCCCACACGTGCTCAGGCCTCTCTTAGGCTCAGGAGGGCCCTCCCGGCACCTGGGTTTACCGTGCCTTTTCCCCAGGTTGTGTTGCCTGAACCTCTGTACAATCACTGCTGAGCTCCTTCCATGCACCAAACATTCCACAAGGGCACTGGGATCTCCCAAAGAGACAAAGACACCCTGCACAAGAGCGCACAGCCTCGTGGGGGAGATGGTCTATGGAATTTGTGGGAGCACACAGAAGAGTTTTTGGGCAAACGTTCCCAGCCTCCCTGGCCCTCCCACAGTCAGGTGTTAAGAAGGCTGTCTTTGCCTGGTCAGCCTCTCAGCCTCACCATCCTGCCAGGAGGGCAGCCTCTCCTGGAGTTCCCAGCCTTGTGCTGGAGAGCAGGAAAGACCCAGAGGCAGGTGGAGAAGAAGGACTCGTACAGATGCTAAGTCAGTCCAGGCAGTAAGGAGGTGCGGGATGGGAGGGGAGGTGAGCGCAGTCTGATGGGAGGTCCTGAGAGAGAGCTGGGGAGGAGGGGAAGGGGGCATGAGGAGTCCTGGCTGGGGATCACACCTCCACTGATCTGATGATCTTGTCGAGAGACACATGTTCAATAGGGATACTGGCTTAGTTTGCTTATTTTGGCTGTTTTACCTGCATTCCTTTGAATATGATTGCTTAACTGAAACTCAACCACTTAGGTGCTAAACAATGTGTTATGGCAAGATGATTGCCCAAACGAGACATGGGCAAACTGTGGAGCATGCATATGAGGACAAAGGTTTTCCTGGGTGAATCTGGGGAGGCTTCACAGAGGAGGTGACTTCTGAGCTAAGATTTGAAATGAGGGAAGATGTTTTAGGCAGTCAGATAAGTTGCAAGAGGGCTCATGAGACAGAAGAGGCCTGGGCTTTGTGGTAGGCAGAACAATAGCCCTCCAAAATGTCCACATTCTAATCCCCAGAACTTGAGAATATGTTAGCTTTCATGTCCAGGGGGAATTAAAGTTGTAGATGGAATCACAATTGCTAATCTGCTGGCCTTGAGATGGGCAGGTTATCCTGGATCACCCAGGTGGGCCATTATCCAGTGTAATCCTGAGGGGTTCTTGTAAGTCAAAGAGGAAGGCAGGAAAGTCAGAATCAGAGACGTGATGATGGAAGCAGAGGTGGGAATGATGCAATTACTGGCTTTGAAAATAAGAGAGGCCCACAAGCCATGTGGCTTCTAGAAGCTGGAAAAGACCTGGAAGTGCATTCTCCGCTAGAACTTCCAGGTTTTTATGAACAGGAAGGTTGAAAAACTGAAGCAAGACCTGGTTAGAGCAGTGTGTGCAGGACAGCTTTGGGGGCATCTGGGAGTTCCCGAGGGGTGGATGGGGTTCTGTCTGGTTCCAGGCCATTTTTCCAGTCCCTGGCCCAGTACTTGACAGTCAGCATTTGTGGAGCACGAAGCAGCCAGACTGTTCATGGTTACAGGTGTAGGCCTCAAGCCAGCCTGCCAGCATGTGGGCACACTGCCCAACCCTTTCGGGTGGCATTTTGATCTTTTGTAAAATAATATAATTCCACCTACCCAACAGGACTGTGGGGAAGATGGAGAGTCCCAGATGTATATGTGCTTTACAGAATCAAAGACTTTGCCCAAGAGTGTGCCCTGGATTTTAATGGCTGTTATTATTCCTGGCCATAGTGGATAGGCCTTCAGACTGGGATGGGTGGGAATACCTTTGAAGAAGATATAGTTGACCAGGACGAGGATGGCTGGGCTATCCAGCCCTGACAACAAGTCGGCAATTTTCCCCTGTGTCTTGCTCTTGACATAGCTGTTGATCTGTCTGCTGGCTGTTGCCCAGTCCCGGAAATTCATAGCCAAGACCTCTGACTCATAGTAGTGCTTGATGTCTGCTGAGAATGACTCCAGCAACTCCAGGCTGCCATCAAGAAACAAGGCATTGCCCATGGTCATTTCTAAACTGGTGTCTGACTCTGCAAAGAGTTGGTGGAGGTGCTGGAAACCCTGGTGGATCTCAGTCTCAGACCTCTCAGTGAGGTTGAAACCCAGGCCCTGGAGGAGCTGGGCCCGTGTGTGGCCACAGGTGCCCAGGGACAGCATAGCTAAGGCCATGGAGATGCTCACGGGGGAGATGAAAATGTTCTTCTTGGGACTCAAGGCCACTAGGTGCTTATACAGGCTGAGGGCAAAGTCAGCGTTGACTGCAGCCAGGCCCCGGTGATGGCTACTCATGTTCCTATAAGCAGCATTAGGATCCATGGCCTGGACGGTCCAGAGGCCACTGGTGGACAGCCAGAGAAGACAGGTGTACAGGAGGAGTGGCATTGTCCAGTATAGCCAGGCCCTGCCAAATCAGAAAAGCTTGTTAGATGATGTGGCAGTCTCTGAGTCAATGGGTCATAGTGCAACAGGGGGCAGGCAAAAGACCCTGTTCAAGCCCCAGTTCTTTCCTCCACACTGGCTGTGTGACCTGGGAGCACATCACAGAGGGCACTGGACTTCAGTTTCCTCATTTGGAGATATGAATAACACCCATTATGGTTTATCCAGTGCCTACCAGGTACTCAACAATGATCTAGGTAGTCTGGCTATATTCAGTCATCTAACCATGACCAAAACATTCCTAAAGTAAGTATTATTAACCCGATTTTAGGCAGGCAGAAATAGGTACTCAGAAAGGTTAAAACCCATCCAACAGATATGTTCAAAATGCTCAAAGAAAAACAAAACACAATTAAAGCATTCCCAGAAAAACAAAAGCTGAGTAAGCTTTTTCCCACAATACCTGCCCTGTAAGAAATGAGAGGCATTTTATTTCAGATTGAAATGAAAGGACCCTGGACAGTAACTTTAAGCTGAATGAAGAAATAAAAGACCTCTGGTAAAGGTAGATGCATGGGCAATTATAAGTCACATTTTTGGCAGTAACTGGAAACAGGTGGGAAGCAGAGCTTTTGTATGCTATTGAAGTGAAGCTGGTTATATCAAATATATTCTGGACTAAATGTATTATGAGCATACATATTGCATTTTGGTTTAATTTATTTTCTCTATTGTTTTTCTATTCTTGATTTTATTTATCTCTGCTCTAATCTTTATTATTTCCTTCCTTCTGCTATTTTTCAGTTTAGTTTGTTCTTTTTCTAGTTCCTAAATTATAAACAAAGACTAAACATTATTTTTACACGTTAGCCTTCTAAAATATGATACAAATATATGCTGTCTACAAGAGACTCATTTTAGATCCAAATATGCAAATAGACTGACTGAAAGTGAAAGGACGGAAAATTTACCCCATGCAAATAGTAACCAAAAGAGAGCAGGGGTGGCTACACTAATATCAGACAAAATAGATTTTGAATTAAAAATGTTCCAAAAGACAAAGAAGGTGATGATATATTAATAAAGTTTTCAGTACAGCAAGAAGATACAACATTTTTGGTTCTTCGTTTCCTATATCACTGTCCTTTTTTGTATTTAGTTTTTGTACTGAAATGCTTTTTTGTGTTGAAACACTTTAATAATTCTATTCTCATCCCTTTGTGATTATTATGGGGATTACATTAACATCCTAAAGTTCACACCTGAATTTGAATATATGCCATTGTTTATTTGAGATCTTCTTGTTTTTTAAATGTGTTTACAGCCATACATTTCTATCATCACACTGCTTTCACTCATTCCATAAGTTTTGGTATGTTGTGTTTCCATTTTCATTTGTCTTTAAGTATTTTCTAATTCCCCTGGTGGTATCTTTTTTGATCCTCTGAGTGATAAAGAGTGTGCTGTTTTTTCCACACTTTGTAAAATTTCCAGTTTTCCTTCTGTTAATGATTTCTAACTTCATCTCATTGTGATTGAAGAAGATACTTAGTATGATATCTGTCTTTTTAAATCTATTGGCTGTTGATCTGTGGCCCAACATAGGGTCTGTCCTGGAGAATGTCCCTTGTGCACTTGAGAAGAATGTGTATTCTGTTGTTGTAGGGTGCTTTGTATATGTCTGATACATCTAGTTTTTGCTGCGATGTTCAAGTTCTCTTTTTTCTTACTTATTTTATGTCTGGTTGTTCTATCCATTATTGAGAATGAGGTATTGAAGTGTCTAAATTGCTGTAGAACGATTTCACCCTCTAATTGTGTCCATTTTTTGCTCATTTTGTCCCAGACACACTCAAAAATAGTGTTTTACCAGCTGCTAAAGTCTGAATGTTTGTGTCCCCACAAATTCATATGTGGAAACCTATTCATGGGGGCTCTACCCTCATAAAAGGAATTAGTGCCTACATAAAAGAGGCCTGTGGCAGTATTTCTGGAAGAAATTGGCATATGAATCAGTAGATTGAGTAAAGACAGCCACCTTTACCAATATGGGTGGGCATTTTTAATCCATTAAAGGCTGGATAAAACAAAGAGGTAGGGGAAGGGCAAATTCTCTTTTCTGTCCCTGAGTTGAACATCCATGTTTGCCTGCCCCTGAACATTGGGGGTCCTGGTTCTTGGACCTTTAAACTCTGGGACTTAAACCAGCAGCCTTACTAGGCCCTTTTCCTATTGTGGAGCTGCACCATTGGCTCCTCTGGTTGTCAGGCCTTCAGACTCAGACTGAATTACATGGCTGGCTTTCCTGGGTCTCCAGCTTGCAGATGGCAGACTGTGGGACTTCTCAGCTTCTGTAATTACATAAGGCAATTCCCATAGTGCCTCCTCTTACATATATTTCTATATATCCTGTAGATTCTGTTTCTTTGGAGAACCCTGACTAATATAATGGATTAAATTAATTTTGAGAGGCTATTAATAGGATTATACACCATACCCAATTTGGATTTATTTCTGTAATGCAGAAAACGTTTCAACATACAAAAATTGATCAGTCTAATATATCATATTAACAAAAGAAAGGAAAAAATCACGTGATCATCTCAATTGCTGCAGAAAAAAGTATTTGACATAATTCAACACACCCTCACATGATAAAAACACACAACCGATTGATACAATCAAGTGTAAAGAGGTGCCTGGAGAATGTTCAATTGGCTCACGCACTGGGAGAATGGGGTGGAGCTGTGGGAAGTTTGTGCCCTTTGCAGCGGGGAGGAGCTTGGCTTCTGTCTCCTGATCCTGTGTGGTAATCTGGGGATTCCATTGGTGAGATGAGGGCCTGTTAACAGGACTCTCTCTCGCTTTGCTGAGTTAGTTTCCTTTTCACCCAATAAATTCCATTTTTTTTAATCCTTCAAAGTGTCTGCGAGCCTAATCTTTCATGGCCATGTGACAAGGATCCCGTTTTTAGCTAGACTAAGTAGAAAGTCCTACAATGAAATTAGTAATAGAAGAAAACTACCTCAACATAATCAAGACTATATATTTATAAAACCTATTATACTCAATAGTGAAAGACTGAAAGCTTTTCCCTGAAGATCAGGAACAAAACAACGATGCTTGCTCTCAGTACTTTTACCTAATATAGCACTGGAAGTTCTAGCCAGAGCAAGTGGGGAAGGAACAAAAAAAGGTATCCATATTTGAAAGGAAGAAGTAAAATTATTTGTGTTCACAGATGACATGATTTTATATGTACAAAACCCTAAAAATTCTATGAAAAATTCTGTTAGAACTAATAAACAAATTTAGCAAAGTTGCAAGATATAAAATCAATTGCATTCCCAACGCTAACAAAGAAAACAATTTGAAAAGGAAATTAAGAAAACAATTCCATTTACAATAGTATGAAAAAGAACAAAATAGGGATTAATCAGGGAGGTAAGAGACTTATACACTGAAAACTAAAGAACAGTGCTGAAGGCAATTAAAGAGGACATGGAAAGACATCCTGCATTCGTGGATTGGAAGAAATTGCTAAGATGATAATACTATCCAAAGCAGTCTATAGATTCAATGCAATTTCTATCAAAATTCCAGTTCTGTATTTCACAGAAATAGAAAAATTCATCCTAAAATTTATATAAAAATCTCAAGGGACCCGGAGAGCCAAAACAATACTGAAAAAGAACAAAGTTGAACGTCTTGCACTTTCTGATTTCACAATTTGCTATAAAACTATAAAAATCAAAACAGTGTGGTACTGGTATAAAGACATATGTATAGACCAATGGAATAGAATACAGAGCCCAGAAATAAGCCTTGCATATATAGTAAAATGAGTTTGACAAGGGTGCCAAACCATTCAATGGGGAAAAGACAGCCTTTTCCACAAGTGGTGCTGAAAAATTGGATATTTACATGCAAAAGAATGAAGATGGACCTCTACCTAACACCATATACAAAAATTAACTCAAAATAGATCAGTGATTTAAACATGAGTTAAAATTATAAAAATCTTAGGAAAAAACATAGGGGAAAAACTTCATGATATTGGCTTTGGCAATAATTTCTTGAATATCACACCAAGGCCATGGGCAACAAAAGAAAAAATAGACAAATTGGACTTCATCAAAATGGAAAACTTTGTTCATCAAAGGATACTGTCAATAAAGTAAAAATGCAACTCAGAATGGGAAAACATTTGCAAATTTCATATCTGATAAGGAATTGATATCCAGGATATACAAAGAACTCCTAAAACCCAAGAACGAAAACAAGAAAACAAATAAACCCAGTTAGAAATGGGCAAAGGACTTCAGTGGACATCTTTTCAGAGACAACACACAAATGGCCAATAAGCACGTAAAAAGATGCTCAGCATCACTATTCATTAGGAATATCAAAACCACAATGAGATACCACTTCATATCCATAGGGATGGCTACAATAAACAGACAAAAAAACCAGAAAACAATAAGTTGGCACACCAGGCATGATGGCCTGTGCCTGTAATCCTAGCTACTCTGAAAGCTGAGGTGGGAGGAATGCTTGAGGCCAGGAGTTTGAGACCAGCTTAGGCAACATAGCAACATTTTTTTTTCCGTTTCAAAAAAAAAAAAAATTTTTTTTTAATTTAAATGTTAGCATGCATATAGGGAAATTGGAGTCCTTATTCTTTGCTGGTAAGAATATAAAGTGCTACAATGTGTGGAAAACAATATGGCAGTTCCTTAAAAATTAAACAAAATCATCATTTGACCCAACAATTTTGCTTTGAGTATATACACCAAAGAACTGCAAGCAGATAGTCAAGGAACTTGACTAGATAATTGTAGACCACAGTCACAGCAGCATTATTCACCATAGCCAAAAGGTGGAAACAACCAAAATGTCTATCAAAGGATGAATGAATAAACAAAGGATGGTATAAACATACAATGGAATACTATTCAACTTTAAAAAGGAATGAAATTCTGACATTTCCTACAACATGGATGAACCTGGAAGACATTATGTTACGTGAAATGAGCCAGACACAAAAGGGCAAATAGAGTCTAATTCTATACCTAGAGTAGTCAAATACATAGAGACAGAAGTAAAATTGTGGATACCAGGGGCTGGGGCAAGGGGAGATTAGGGAATTATTGTTGAGTGGGTATAGAATTTCAGTTTGGGATGATGAAAAAGTTCTGGACATGGAAGGTGGTGATGGAGGCACAACAACGTGAATGGACTTTTAATTCTACTGAACTGTACACTTGTCGTTAAAATGTTAGGTATTATATTTTCCCACAATACAAATTTAAGGAAAACATTAAATATAAATGATTTAAGAAGAGTTCCATAAATGGAATTGAAAAAATTCACCCAGCTTGCAGTGAGCTGAGATCGCACCACTGCACTCCAGCCTGGGTGACAGAGTGAGACTCTGTATAAAAAAAAAAAAGAAACAAACAAACAAACAAAAATCCATCCAAGGTTGGAATCAGTAAGTGGACATTGTCTGCCTGCAAGGTTAGTGGTTTCAGGCCCTGTGCTGTATGTATCACAGCTGCCTGTATCACAATAAATACAGGAGGCTTACGGGAGAAGCAGGTCTCGCTGCACCACCCACTGTTGAACCAGTCGCTTTGGGTAAGGGGCTGGAAACCCTCATTTAAACCAGTGCTCCAGGAGGGTGTGGCATGTTAAATTAAATTAAATACGGGCTAAAGCTGCCTCCTCATGTAGCAAACTGTAACCTAGCTTAATATGTAAACAAACTGCAACCTAACTTGAGAGTATATTCTTTAACAAGTAACCAAGTTAACTTTTAACAAGTAACCAATCATAGCAGCTGAACTTTCAGTCAATCACAGTCTGCGAACTGCTCGGACATGTCCAAACAAGGCAAACACAGAGCTGTAATCTATCAGCCTATGTATATATGTCACTTCCTTCTTCTACCTGTAAATACTGCCTACGTTGCTTGGTGGCACTCTCTGAACCTTTACTGGTTTAGGGTGCTGTGTGATTCATGAATCGTTTCTTTGCTCAAATAAACTCTGCTACGTTTAATTTGTCTAAAGTTTTCTTTTACCAGGTGTGCTCTGAGCGTGGGAACCACTGTTCTGCTCTGGAATTCCCTAGAGGCCCCTTCCCTGGTGTGTTTCAAAAGCAGAATCTCAAGAAAAACAGTTGGGAGCGCCTCCCCTCCCAAAACCCTTAGTTCTCCTGAGTCTTCTTTCAACCCTCCTTGGGTGTCTCCCTTACCTCTCCAGGATGGAAAACAACCCCTGTTGGCGGCTCTAGTCCCTACTTCTCTGCTTTGATGATAGAGGCAGGTGTGACCTGCTTCCCACTCCCTGCGCCCAAATGTCGGGCTTTACTGAATTCTCCGCTGGGTTTCTGACTTGGATTTCTGGGTCCTTGGGACAATTCTTTCCTTTTCCTGGGTTTTGTGGCAGATCAAGCTGGACTGGGCTCCCAGCGCTGCTATGTACGAATTAGGTGACGTAGGACAGGCTATTTAAACTCTGCCTCAGTTTCCTCAGTATACAAAGAGCTTGTAAAAATACCTCTAGCCTTACCCATTTTTCTGGTGTTTGTCTCTTCTCCAGTGCCTCTGCACAGCCTCCTCATCTCTCCCAGGACTCAGCAGTAACCCTACCTTGTCTCCCTGCCTTCTGTTTAACTCCCTCCAGCCCTTTTACCCATCTGCAGCTGCATCTTTCTAAATTCCTGAAAATTCAAGCTGGTCAGTTCTGCTTTGAAGTTTTCAGGGGCTCCCCATTGCCCACGACGAGGCTGATTTTCACTAACGTAGCCCAGGGGGTGTTTGTGACCCAGTCCCTGGTGACAGTTCTGCCTCCAGCCTCAAATCTGGCCCTTTGAGGTCTCAGCCACAGCAACACTGGGTGTCAGGGGTTCTGCCAGCACCCACCAGCCTTTTATCCCACTGTGGGTCAGGGCAGGGCGGGGCAGGTCACATCACTACACGGCAGGTTACAGCAAGACAGGTCACTGCAGTTCCCCAGGGGAGGTCATTTCGATTTTTCCATGTTTGCTGAGCCAGCTCTGGGCTGGGAGCAGGGAACAAAGATGGACCTGCCTCAGCCCTGCCCATGTGGCTCCAGTCTGTAGGTCCCTCGTCTCCCTGCCTCACCTGGCTCACTCCATCTTGTCCTTTGAGACTCAGGTCCCAGGTCACCGCCTCCAGGAAGCCTTGCATCTGTGCTTCTCTATGGCCTTGCCCCATGACAGGCAGTGAAATCTTTGCTTAGCTTTGGTCACTGCCATACCTGTCTGGGATCTCCTCTTGGGCACAGGCCCTGTGCAGCATGATGCCAATGGTAGGATGGGCTCCCATCCCTTTCCTGCCATCTCTGTGGAGATTGTATGCCTCACCTTCTCCTGCGTTAATTCTCTAAGATGAGGGTGAAAACTCCACCCACCTGACAATATCGTGAATACCAGACGAGGTTGTTATCAGTGCTTGGCTTATGTGACCTCATTTAGCGGAGCATCGTGGGGCCCAATTTACAGATGAGAAAACTGAGATCCAGGGAGACAGAGTAACTCCCCCTGAGCTGGAATTCTAAACCTAGATGTCTGACTTCAGAACTTGTGCCATGCCATTCTGCCTGTCTCTACAGAAAGGAAAATGATGAGTAAAAAAGCTCTTAAGAGTATCCAGCCATGGCCGGGTGCGGTGGCTCACGCCTGTAATCTCAGCACTTTGGGAAGCTGAGGTGGGCGCATCACCTGAGGTCAGGAGTCTGAGACTAGCCTTGCTAACATGGTGAAACCCCGTTTCTACTAAAAACAAAAAATTAGCAGGGCGTGGTGGTCGGTGCCTGAAATTCCAGCTCCTCGGGAGGCTGAGGCAGAAGAATAGCTTGAACCTGGGAGGCAGAGGTTGCAGTGAGCTGAGATCGCGCCATTGCACTCCAGCTTGGGCAACAAGAGCGAAACTGTCAAAAAAAAAAAAGAGTACCCAGCCATATAAAAATGCAGAGTATCAATATTGTTCATGCATTTCATGTCAAGTGTGCCCTCTTTGTTCCTCATCTCTGAAGAGACTCACTTAGTAAATATTCACTGTGTTCTGTTTTCACAAATGCCCTAGGAGCCAGGGACAGTTCTTGACCTTCTGTATTGAAACCTCAGGACATGTGGTACAGTGCAGACAGTTCTGTTCTCCGTGCATTATCTCCGCCCCAGGTCACTGAGTGAGGAGCTGTGGTGGATAGATCTGCGTGACTCTGAAGAATACCTCTGCACTGGGCCAGCTGAGCCCTCCCTGGCCCCTACCCGTGGCCAACATCCTTCATCAGTGGTGCCGACTGGAGCAGATGCATCGTAGCTCGCAGGCTGCGACTCTGTGGCTGTTGTGGGTGTTGTGGCTGTCTGGCTGGGCTTAGAAGCATCAATCATGGCAATGGACGAGAATGGTTCTTAGCTACAGCCCTCTGTGTCAGGCCCCTGCATGGCAGGAGCCCAGGGGACATCAGAACCCCTGTGGATGACTCACAGACTCTGGGATCTGGAAAATCCTCCGCAAGGTTGCCTCATAACAGTGCTGGCTGCCCTAATATTCAATGTACCACTTAAAAAAAACAAAACATCTCAACAAACCAAACAAGCAAGCAAGCTGCAGCCCTGGCTTTGCTCTGGAGGCCGGGCAGGGGGAGGGATAGAGGGTTCTCAGTTGTTACTCACAGTCTGCGGTGGGCTCAGGCTGTTTCTGCTGGCTTGGTCCTGCGGTCCTGGACCCTAGCATGTGTACAGTAAGCCTGCGGGGGATGCTGCCTGTTAAATTTTGTTTGCCAGCTTCCCGGGTGGTTAATGGTTAGAGGGGCCAGTGGCCTTCACCGCTTGGTAGTCCTCTCCCCCGAGCCATTAACCAATGGGAGGCTTCGTCAGGAAAGCTGAGTAAACACAGTAATGCTGCAAATTAACTTTGCTCTGCGTTCAATTCTATGAAGTTTTTTTTATACCAAAATGTGACTGGAGTTGCATCAATGTGGTTGCCCTGTGTCAGTTAGCAGACATGTCTTAGGTGCCCGTAATTAGCACCAAGGTGCAGATACTTGTAAAAAGAAAAACAGGTGTTTAACTCTAATTGGGGATGACTTGGGCAAGGTCCTGCCTTCCAGGGGTCTTAGTGTGGTGGGAGAGACAGATATGGAATAATATCTGCCAAGCGCTTCATCTGTATTATCTCACGAAATCTTCACAATGACTCTGTGAAGTGAGCACCGTTATCTCTCCTCTTTAGATAGGAAACTGAGCTACATGGAAGTTGAGTGAAGCGCCCTTGAGATTCAAATCCAAGACCATTCAACTCTAAAGTCTAGCACCTTTCCTCTTCCCCACATTTTATTTTTCATTAGTTTTCTTTGGATTACAGGTGACAGACATCAAATTGAACTGCTTTAAAGCAAAAAGGAATGAATGAGAGGTCCAACGGTGGAAAGAACTTGAGACATGGCTGGATCTAGGGAGTTCCAAATCAGGCATCAGATCTCTCCTTCTCTCTCTCTCTCTTTTTTTTTTTTTTTTTGATTCATTCCTAGCTCTGCTTTCTTCTTCTACTTTATTCTGTCTGCACTGGGGACAAAGGTGACCACTGTAGCTCTAGGTTATTTGGTTCTAACTGGTTAGTTGATATCAGAAGTAGAGAAATTCTCATTTTTCTCAACGTTCGTAACAGTCCCCCCAAAAGTCTACAGCATGGTTGCTCCCCTGTGGACTGATTGACCACAGTGTGGAGAAGGATGAGGCACTGTGAATGCCTCGCTAGAGTCCTTTGCTCTCCGTTGGGTTGACAGCATCATTGCTTCTGTCCAGAGATGAGGGAAGCTCTTTCCAGGGGAAAAGAGGAAAGCAGGGCCTACAACTGGGTCTGCAGTTTTGGAGACACCTTAGTTTTGTTGATATTTATTGGTCTTTTCAAGTTTCCAATCCTATAAGCCAATTTTGAACTTTATATCTAGGAATTTATCTATTTCATCTAGATTTTCAAATTAAATACTACAGAGTTATTCATTAGGCCTCTCCATTATTATTTTTACATTATTATTCTATATCAGTAATTCTTTTTTCTTTTTTTGTTCTGTATTTTATTTATGTCTTTTCTCCCTTTGATAAGTCCTGTTACAGAGATCTAGCGAGCTAATTAATCTTTTCAAAGATCCACCTTCTAGTTTTGTTACTGTTTTTTTAAAAAATTGATATTTTGTTGATTTCTGTTTATATCTTTATTTTTTTAATCACCTCTTTAAATTCTCTGGGATTCGGTCTGTTGTACTTTTTTCTATTTTCTTGAGATAAATGTTTAGCTTTCTTACTTTTTAATATTTCCAGTCTCCGCATAAATGTATTTAAAGTTAAAAGTTTTCATCTAAATACTGATTGAGCTATGTCCCACAAATTTTTGATAATTACTATTTTCATTGCCTTTTTTTTCTAAGAATTTTAAAATTTCTTTTCTGATTTCCTTTAAAACCCAGGTGTAGTTTAGTAATATGTCACTGAGTTTATTTAGAATTTTAGGCTATTCTTTTGTTATTAACTTCCAATTTTATTTCACTGTGGTCAAAGAATATTGTCTATTATGATATTGAACATTTGGAATGTTTTGAGGTTTGTAATAACCGTATATGGCCTTTTGTTTTTTTGAGATGGAGTCTTCCTCTGTCACCCAGGCTGGAGTGCAGTGGCACGATCTCGGCTCACTGCAACCTCTGCCTCCTGGGTTCAAGGGATTCGTCTGCCTCAGCCTCCAAGTAGGTGGGACTGTAGGCAGGTGCCACCATGCCAGGCTAATTATTTTTATTTTTAGTAGAGACGGGGTTTCACTCTGTTAGCCAGGATGGTCTCCATCTCCTGACCTCGTGATCTGCCCACCTTGGCCTCCCAAAGTGCTAGGATTACAGGCATGAACCACCGTGCCCAGCTCATATATGGCCTATTTTAATAAACATTTCATGTTTTCTTTAAAAAATAATGGATATTATCTGTTTGATACATATATGTACATATTCATATATGTATATATGTAATAACTTGAGCTTATTTTATTTAAATCTTCATATGTATGTTGATTATTTACTTAAGCTTTCAGTTTGTCAGTGGGGAATGTTAAAATCACCAATAGCGGTTGTTCACTTATTTCTCTCTGTCAGTTGTTGCTTGATTTACTTCAAGACTGTATATTAAAGCATATATACTTTTGATAATTATATCCTCTTGTTGTATTTATTTTTCTTGTATCTTTTTTCCATATAGCATACTTTTGTCCTAAATTTAATTTTATCTATTGTTATAATTGCTTTCCTTTCTTTTGGTTCACTCTTACCTGATACTTTTCATCCTTTTATTTCCAAACTCTCTGTGCCTTCTTTTTTGATGATATTTCTTTTCTGATGATATTTCTCTGAAGCTAAGAAGGTTTCTGAAGTTTTGTCTGACTTCTCGATACTTACAGTAAAGTGTGAGAGGATATAGATAAGCTTAACATTTTTGTTAAATGTAAAAGAGCTGGGGCTTATTGGGTTAAAAATTATATAGTGTCTCCTTAGTCTTTCCAAGATTATCCAATTAAGAAAGAATTTCAAAACAAACATATATATCTAGAGTGTAACTGTAAAAGTCTTTATAAATACCTCAGAAAATTGTAAGGTGTTGCCTTAGCAGACCATTGGATCAGATATAAGGTCCTCTAAGGCTAAGGATTTTAAGGTTAATGTTCCATACGAGGTTTATAAATAGACAAAAATATAGAAAAGCTTATCTTGGAAAGATTGGTGGTTGTGGCCTTTATTATAGTGGAGTGGATTATAAATTAATTCATATAAAATTCACAATTTAAAAATATTAGATTAGCTTTGTCTCAAAGGGACAAGACAGTGCAAAATGATGAAAGGCCTTTGAACTTTCAACCTTCTACAGGCAGGGAACAGGATACAGAGGCTCAGCCTCAAACATGAGGTATTTTTATGGAAAAGGAAGCGTGACCCAGGCAGAATCAAGATCTCAAAAGACACAGCAAAGGGCCATGGTGAATTATTCCCAGGAGCAGACTGGGAGTGCCAATTGTGTTACATTATGTGTGTCTCACCATTTTATATTGTGTGTGGAGAAGTGGGAGGAGAGAACTTGTCTCTTCCGTTCACAGGTCTTCAGATTGAGAGAAGCTACACACTTCAGGAAGGACATTTAAGGACCCTACTCTGTGCCATGACTGATTTAAATGAGGGTATCTGGATTTGAAGGGGGTGTTGCAGTTGGATGAGACTTTGGGAGTCACGGGGGAGGTGGGTGTATTTTCCATGTGTAAGGGAAAACGAAGTGTTGAGCCCATATGGTGGACTGCAGTGTTTTTTCTCCAACATGGCTGCCGTCCTTCCCTCTCTCCCTTTGTGAGCATGCTGCACCACCATCAAGAGACAGTCTATTCCTCCCTTCTTGTGAATCTTGGCTTGTCTTATGGCTTTCTTGATGAATGTAATGTAGAAGTGATGTTCTGGAATTTTCAAGCCTAGTTCATAAGTAATCTCGCAGCTTCTGCCTTGGGCTCTTGGAGCCCTGAGTCACCTTGTAAGATGTACAAGTGCTCTGCTAGAGAGACTATGTGGAAAAACCCTGAGACAGTATGTGGAGAGATAAAGAACCAGCTGAGTCCTGCCTTCTAGCTATCCCCACCGTTGTGCCACACCTGAGTGCAGCCGTCTTGGATCAGCCCAGCCCAGCCACCTAGTGAATACTTCTGAGTGATCCCAGCTGATGCCGTGTGGAGCAGAAAAAATCACTCAGGCATGCCCTGCCTGATTTTCTAACCTAAAAACTGTGCGTAATAAGAGTTGTTTTTGTTCTTTTCTTTGCTTATCTTTGTGGAGATGGCGTCTCACTATGTTGCCCAGGCAGGTCTTGAACTACTGGCCTCAAGTGATCCTCACATGTTGGCCTCCCAAAGTGCTGAGATTTATAGGTGTGAGCCACCTTGCTCAGCCAAGATTGTTCTTTTAATTCATTAAATTTTGGAAGAGTTATTATATAGCAACAGATAACTAATAAGAAATGGCTGGGTCATATATTTAGCTTTAGTAGAGACTGTCAAACAATTTTCTAAAGCGATTGAACCAATTTATATTTCCAAACAATGGTGTATGAGAGGCACAATTGCTCCACATCCTTGCAAATCCTTGGCATTGTCCGTCTTTTTCATTTTATTCATTCTGGTGGGGTGTGTAATGGTTTCACATAATAGTTTTATATTGCATTTCTCTGATGACTAATGAAACTGATTACCTTTTTTTTTTGTCATTTGGATATCATCTGTTGAGAAGTAACTGTTTAACTTAAATTGAACAGAAGTGTCTGTTTCTGTCAAATTGTCTTTTTCTTATCAATTGGTAAGTTTAACAATCATTTGCCAGATCGATATATTGCAATATAAGTTTGTGACTTACCTTTTCACTCTTTTAATGGAATCTTTTGATGAACATTGTTCATTATTTTAATGAGGTTCAAATCGCCTGTTTATTCTTTTACAGTTAATGCTGCTTATGTTCTGTTTGAGAAATCTTTGCTGACCCAAATGTTATGGAACATTTTCTTATGTTTTCTTTGAAAAGCTTTATTGCTTTATTTTTCACTTTTAGGTTCGTTACACATCTGGATTTGATTTTTGTGTATGGTGTGAAGTAGAGGTCAAATTTATCTTATTTCATATATATGACACCATTTAGTGATGATGAGGATTGTGTTGCTTAAAAATGTCATGTCATAAAAGATAAAATGTGTTACCTCTCAGAGGATACTAAAGAGACATGAGATCAGTAATGGTATGATTTCAGAGTAGGAGGTGGTCACTCTTGGATAGCATTGGCAAGAAGCTCCTCCCAGGATATGGGTGACCTTCTGAAAGTTCTTGATGACTTACTAAATGCAGAGCTCGGATCCTTAATCGGAGAAAACATGTGCTATGTATTAAGGACCTTATTGGGACAATTGACGAAGTTGGAATATAGATGGTATATTAGATAAAGGTATCAGTGCTAAATTTCCTCAAGTTGATAGGTTTACTGAAAAGTAATATCTCAAAATCTTAGAAAATATACACTGAAGTATTTAGGGGTAAAGGGGTATGATGTATACAATTTATTCTCAAAATATTCTGAAAAAAATTATTACAGACACATACATGCATGCGTACGTGTGTGTGTGTGTGTGTGTGTGTGTCTTGGGGAGAGAAATCGTGTGTGTGTTGTTTGTATTATTTTTATTCTTGCAGCTTTTCTGTAGGTTAGGAATTACTTCCAAATGCAGAGTTAAGGAAAAAGAGAAAAGGTTGAGCTCTGACTCTTGCTCCACCACTGTCAGCAGGTGGTCTTGCGACCTTCCTCTCTGGGGCGTGCTCTCACCTCTGGTGGAGCTATAGATACTCCATGCTTCACGGGGTTGTTGTGAGGATTGGGTGATGCTTGAGCCTAGCACAGTTTCAAGCACATGTTAAGGCATGAAAATCACTGCTAAGATTGTTATTTTATCTCTTCAGTGACTGGTGCCCACCAAGTACTGGATCCTGCTTGGGAAATGCCAGCCAAGACCTTTTCTTTCATCATCAACCTCTTAGCCCTTTAATAAAGAAGAATCAGTTTTTAAAATAAAATAACACTTTTATAAGCAACATTGAGCTGTTCCTCACATGTTCCTTGAACCACTGGTCTGTGCCCACCAGGCCCTGGCTAGTGACTTCAGGTGAATGAGACCTGCTTCCTGCTGACCAGGAGGCTGGCTTGTTCTCTTAAAGGCAGGGCTGCACCTGCTCCAGACATCCTTACCTGGTTCCCAGGTCAAATGCTGCTGCATCTGGGTCTCATTTGAGAATGACTTGCTGGTCTCTCAGGGGTCACCCCCAATACTGGAGGGAGCATCTTGCTGAAGCCCTCCATGAAGGGCCACCCTTCTGAAATCATACCTTCCATGAATGGTCACCCCTCTGAAATCACACCATCCATGAAGGGCCATCCCTCTGAAATCAAACCATCCAGGAATGGCTGCTCCTCTGAAATCACACCATCCGTGAATGGCCACCCCTCTGAAATCACACCATCCGTGAAGGGCCATCCCTCTGAAATCAAACCATCCGTGAATGGACACCCCTCTGAAATCACACTGCCCATGAACGGCCACCTCTCTGAAATCACACTGACCGTGAATGGCTACCTCTCTGAAATCACAGCTGTGCTGCTCTGGGTTCAACTTGCCCAATTCTGCTGAGCACAGAAGCTGAGCCAGGAGGGTTGCTCAGGGCAACTGAACTTCCCCAGTCCTCTCTAGGATCTTTTCTGTAGGAGGAAAGGGCCCAGGCCTTGCTTGGCAAGGGACAGGTCATGTGAAGCCAGAGACTATGGTGACCAGAACCTCTAGAATGAGTCTTACTTGGCAAGGGACAGGTCATGTGAAGCCAGAGACTACGATGACCAGAACCTCTAGAATGAGTCTTGGCTGGACTTTCCAAGCCCCATCTGGCTGTTTATCTGAGGAATCATAAGCTGTGTTGGCAAAGAAGGATGCCACCCAGTACTAGTGGTCAGTGTGGGGGTGGCAGGGGTAGGTTGTGGGTGCTCCAAGGGCCTCTGAGTCCTTTTCCAAGTCATGGACTTCTGAGCTGGACCTGACTGTTGCTGGACCTGGGACTTGGCTTTTGTTTGTGGTGGCCCAAGGAAACTACCTGGATCCCTCTCCTGCCAATCTGCACTTTGGGGGCCACTTGTCCTACCCACAGTCTTTGAGTGATTCTTGGACCAAGCAGGACCCCAAACCCCTCTTGGCCCTCATCCTCTCAGACAGGCAGGAACATAGCCTAGATGTGCCATTCATTTGGCCTTAGTTCCTTTGGGCTACATCTTCACTGATGAGTTGCCTACACTGTCTGGGTCCCCCTTCTGCTCTTCTTCTCCTCCCCACCTGTCAGCCCCTCCCCTACTCTGGTCTCTCTGCAGCAAGTAAGCACTGAGCCCAGTGCCTGGAGCCTGGTGCAGGGAGTAGCTGGCATTTTATTGAACCCTCACTGGGTGACAGCTCTTGGAGTGTAGTGTAGACTGATCTACTCCATCCTCAAAAGAACCCTGTGGGTTAGGATTGGGATCACCCAGGGTAGTTTAGCTAGCAAGAACATGGGCTCTGGGTTAAAATCCAGACATTTTGGCAGAGGCTCTGGGTTCAAATTCAGATGTCTCAGTTAACTGTGACATGGCTCAGCCGCATCATCTGAGGGGTGCAAATTCTGGTGCCCAGGTCTCTTCAGGCTGTTGTGCAGATTTTGTGGGGTCATATGTGGCAAGAGCTCAGAGCTGTGCCTGCCATATAGTAGGTGCTATATGCGTGCTAGAGATTATTGCTGTCCCCATGTGGCAGGTTGGGAAACAGAGAGGGGTAGAAGACTGACCTAAGTCACACTGTCAAGTACAGGAGTCAGAATCTGAACCTAGGCGTCTTAGCTAAAGTCCGTGCTCTTACCATGGAGCTTTTCTGCCTCTGTCTTTGTTCACCCCTTCCCTGCCTAGTCCCACCTCTGGGCAGTGGTTACAGTATTCTGGGGTCAATCCTGAGGAATTATTTAGGGCAGACGCTGGGGCCCAGAGGCTAGATCGGGGTGTTGAGTTGGGGTGTGGAGTGTGATGTGAATGCTCCTCATTGGTTCAGGTGTGGCCCACAAGTTTAGTAGCCTTAAAAAGCCCCAGAAACGTGGGGTAGGGCAGGCAAGCTCTGCAGGCACCATCTCCCTCAGGAGAAGCTGGGCCAAGTTCCTGCTCTGCCTGCCTGCCGCTCTCTTACCAACTTGCTCTGTGACCTTGAACAAGTTGCTTGACTTCTCTGAGGCTCAGATTCTTTTTTACAAATCTTTTTTCAATTGCCAAATTATAATTGTGTATTTTGGTGGGGTGCAGTGTGATGTTACGGTGCGTGTATACAGTGTGGAATGAACAAATCAAGTGAATTAACATATCCTTCACCTCACACGCTTATTTTTGGTGAAGAGAACATTTGAAATTTGCTCTTTTAGCAATTTTGAAATATACAGTACATTATTAACTATAGTCACCTTGTTGTGCAATAGATCTGAAAAACTTACTCCTCCTGGTTAACTGATACTTTGTACCCTTTGACAAACACCTCCTCATCTCCCCGAACTGCCTGCCTCTTGTAACTATCATTCTACTCTCTTCTTCCATGAATTCAATTGTTATAGAGTCCACATGTAAGTGAGATCCTGAAGTATTTGTCTTTCTGAGTCTGACTTACTTCACTTAGCATAATGTTCATCCATGTTGTCCCAAATAATATAATTTTCTTTTTTAAAGGCTGAATATTACTCCATTGTGTTTGTTGTGTGTATGTGTATAGAAATGCTACTGATTTTTGTATGTTGATTTTATATTCTGCAATTTAACCAAATTTGTTTATTACTTCTAATAGTTTTTTGATGGAATCTAAGCTTTTTTATATATAAGATCATGCCATCAGCAAACAGAGACAACATACACACATGTCAGATTTTCTTTATTCATTTGTTGATGGATGATTAGGTTGATTCTGTATCTTGGGTATTGTGAACAATGCTGCAATGAACATGAAAGGGAAGGTATCTCTTTGACATATTGATTTCATTTCCTTTGGATAGGTACCCAGAAGTGGGATCGCTGGATCGCTGGATCATATGGTGTTTTTGTTGTTGTTGTTGTTCGTTTGTTAGTTAGTTTGTTTTTTTTTTTTGGAACCTCCACACAGTTTTCTATAGTGGCTGTACTAATTTACAATCCTACCAACAGTGTACTAAGATTTCCTTTTCCCACAAGCTCACCAATGCTTATCTTTTGGCTTTTTGATGACAGCCATTTTGACAGATGGGAGGTGATATCTTATTGTGATTTTAATTAGCATTTCACTAATCATTAGTAATGTTGAACATTTATTCATATATCTGTTGGCCATTTTTATGTCTTGTGAGAAATGCCTATTCATATCATTTGTCCATTTTTTAAAATCAAAGTTTTTTTTTTTTTTTTTGCTATTAAGTTACTTATATAATGTGGATATTAACCCCTTATCAGATGTATGGCTTCTCAATATTTTCTTCCAATCTGTAGTCTGTCTCTTCACTCTGTTAATTGTTTCCTTTGCTGTACTGAAGATTTTTAATCTGATGCAATCTCATTAGTCTATTTTTGCTTTTGTAGCCTGTGCTTTCAGGGTCAAATCCAAAAATTTGTTGCCCAGACCAATGTCATGTAGTTTTTCCTTTATTTTTTTTGTAGTAGTTTTACAGTCTCAGGTGTTGTATTTAAGTCTTGAATCTATTTTGAATTCATTTTTTTGGTATAGTGTGAAATAAAAGTTCAATTTCATTCTTCTGCTTATGGATATTCAGTTTCCCCAGCACTACTTGTTGAAGAAACTGTTCTTTGCCTGGTGTGTGCTCTTGATATTTTTGTTGAAATTAATTGACCATAATCACACGGGTTAGTTTCTGGCCTCTATTCTTTTCCATTGGTCTATGAGTCTGTTTCTATTAGCCAGTACTGCTGTTTTGATTACTATAGCTTTGTAATATATTTTTAATCAAGAGGATGATACCTCCAGCTTTGTTCTTTTTGCTCAATTGCCTTGGCTATTCAAGATCTTTTGTGGTTCCATATGAATTTTAGGGTTGTTTTTTCTTTTTCTGTGAAAAATGCTGGAATTTTGATAGGGATGCATTGACTCTGTAGATTGCTTTGAGTAGTATGGTCATATTAACAATATTATTTCTTTCAATCCATGAACACAGGTTATCTTTCCATTTATTTGTGCCTTCTTCAATTTCTTTCATTAATGTTTTATAGTTTTCAATGTACAGGTCTTTTACCTCCTTGGTTAAATGTATTCCTGAGTATTTTATTTTATCTTTTTGTAGTTGTTGTCAATGTCATTGTTTTCTTGATTTCTTTTTTTGATAATTTGTTGTTAGTGTATAAAAATGCTACTGATTTTTGTATGTTGATTTTATATCCTGCAATTTTCTTGACTTTGTTCATTAGCTCTAATAGCTTTTTGGTGGAGTTCAGGCTTTTCTATATGTAAGAGCATGATGCCATCAGCAAACAGAGATGATTTAGCTTCTTCCTTTTTCTGTATGACACTCAGCTTCTTGTCTTCGTAGCTTCCCTGAGGAGGAAGGTTAGATTGAAAAACCAAAGAGAAAACCTATGCAGACCTTTATAGTCAGTCACATCTGCTTTCTATACTACTATAATGAATTACTAATTATGTGACTTTGTCCAATTTCTTATGCTCCCCAAACCCCAATTTTCTGATACATTAAATAAAGCAAAGAATATTACCCATCTAAGAGTGTTGCGGTGATGAGTGAAAATAGTTGATGTCATGTTTTCAGTACACACAGTGGTCAGTAATTTTCTTTTTTCCTTGTGCTCTTGCCAGCTCTGGTTGTCAATGTCATGCTGACCTCATTAAACCAGTTGGGGCGTGTTATTCTAAGGCCTGGAAAAATGTGTAAGCTTGACATAAGTTTTTCCTTAGATATTTGGTAGAATTTGCCAGAGAAACCATTTGGGCTTAGAATCTTCTTTGGGAGATATTTTTATTTATGGATTTAATTTCTTTCATAGTTAGAGAGCTATTCAGATTTTCTATTTTTTAAAGTTTTTTTTTTTTTGAAATTTGCCCATTTAATCTAATTTCTAAAGCTTACTTACACAAAGTTTTCATATTATCTTCTAATCACCTCTTTAGCATGTTTCAGATCTATAGTAAATGATTCAGTTTTCATTCCTGGCCTAGTCTATTTGTGCTTCTTCTTCTTCTTTTTTTTAATCAATCGTTAAAGTTATGGCATATTCAAAGAACTGACTTTTGGAGTTCTTGATCTAAGTTTCTGTTTGCTTTCTATTTCATTAATTTTTGTTCTGCTTATTTCCTTTTTGCTACATTGTTTTGTTTCATTTGTGCTTCTTTTTCTAATTTCTTGAGATGATTACCTCATGGATATTTTTTACTTTATAGGAAAATATATACCTTAGAAGCAGTGAAATTTCCTCCTAAACATAGTGCTAAATGTGTCTCCAAAGATTTTTAACAGCTTTATTGTGATATAATTTATATACCATAAAACTCACTCACTGTCAGTGTCTGATCCAATGATTTTTACTTAACTCATAGAGTTGTGCCAGTTTTACCAAAATCCAGGTTTAGAACCTGTCTGTCACCACAAAGATCTGCAGGAACCGTTTTGCTGTCAATTGACCCTCTCAAATGTGTAGAGCCAGAAAGTGCACCAGCTATAACCCTAGGCCACCACTGATCCACTTTCTGGCTCTACACATTTGCTTTCTGGATAATTTACGTAAGTGGACTCATAAATAGCCTTATGGATCTAACTTTTTTCACTTAGCACAACATTTTCAAGATGCAATCACATTCTACATGTGGCCCTTGAACAACATGGGGATTAGGGGAATCAATCCTCCATGCAGTTGAAGATTTGCAAATAACTTTTGACTCCCCAAAACTGAACTACTAATAGCCTACTGTCGACCTGTAGCTTTACTTGTAAAGAGTCAATTAATATGCATTTTGTTGTTATAGCATTATATAGCATTTGCTTACAATAAGGTAAGCTAGAGAAAATAACACGTTATTTAAAAAATCATAAGGAAGAGAAAATATATTTTCTATTTATTAAGTGGAAATGGATGATCATAAATGTTTTCACCCTCCTTGTGTTCATGTTGAGTAGGCTGAGGAGGAGGAGGAAGAGGACAGGTTGATCTTGCCATCTCGGGAGTGGCAGAGGAGGGAGAAAGTCTAACCTGTTTTGTATATAACTATATATATAACTATAGTAAGATCAGTAGCTCACTCCTTTTTATTGCTGAATAGTATTCCATTGTGTAAAATTTTATTAATCAGTTCACCAGTTGATAAATATTTAGATTGTTTCCAGTTTGAGGCTATTATTCATATATGAATTGACATTATTCATATAGTATTGTATTCACATATTTATTTATCCATTTAGGAATTCATTTTATTCATATAGACTTGTGTTCATGTGCAAGTCTCTTTTTGTATGGTCTTACATTTTCATTTCTCTTTGTAGAATTGTTGTGTGATATGTTCATGTCTGACATTTTATGAAAGTGCCAAATTGTTTTACAAAGTGGCAACACCATTTTATAATCTCACCAGCAATGTGTGAGAGTTCTAAGTTCTCCATCTTAATAAACACTTGATATTGTCTGTTTTTTGTTTTAGACATACTAGTGGTTGTGTGGTTGTGGCTCATTATAGTTTTAATTTGCATTTTTCCTTCTGACCAAATAGAGTGCCTTTTCATGTGCTTATTAGCCATCCATATGTCTTCTTTGGTGAATGTCTATTCATTTGTCCTTTTTAAATTGGGTTAAGTAATTTGTTTTATTATTGAGTTATAAGAGTTCTTTATATATTTTGGATACAAGTTCTTTATCAGTGATATGATTTGCTAACTTTTTTTTTCCTATCTGTAGCTTGCCTTAAATTTTTTTTATTTTAGAAGTTTTAGATTGACAGAAAAATTGCAAAGATATTATGGAGAGGTCCTATATACCCCATACTCAGTTTTCCACATTATTTACAGCTTATATTTATATGATATGTTCATTATAATTAATAAACCAATATTGATACATTATCATTACCTAAAGTCTATACTTTAATAATATTTCAATGTGAGTCTTTCTTACCAAATGTCCTTTTCTGTTCTGGGATCGCATCCAGGATACCATGGAACACTTAGTCATCGTGTTTCCCTAGGCTCCTCTTGGTTGTGACAGTTTCTCAGCCTTTCCTTGGTTTTGATGACCTCGCCAGTTTTGAGACATACTGGTCAAATATTTTGTAGGATGCCCTCTAGTGGAATTTGTCTATGTTCTTCATGACTATATTGGGGTGACGAGTTTTTCATAGGAAGACCACAGTTGTAAAGTGCCATTTTCATCACATCACATCAAGAGTACATACTATCAACATGACTTATCACTGTCGATGTTGATGTTGATCACCTGTTTGTCATGTTTATCCAGTTTCTTCACCATAAAGTTACTCTTTTTTACACTGTCCTTCTTGGAAGGAGTCACTATGTGTAGCCCACACTTAAGGTGAAAGGAATTAAGCTCTACCTCCTTGAGGCTATTTACATAGTATATACGAAATTATTCTGCATGGCAGATTTATCTCTTCTTTCCAATTTATTAATTTATTCAATAATTTATTTATATCAGTATGAACTCATAAATATTTATTTTATACTCTGAGTTATAACCTATTATATATACACACTATTATAATCTATAATACTACTTCACCTATTTTTTGTTCAAATTGATCCAACTTGGGTCATTGGGAGCTCTTTTGGTTGACTCCTGTGTTCCACTGACATACTCCCAGCACTGTGATGGTTTTTAAAACATTTCCTTATTTCCTGACAATACAAGATGCTCCAGCATCACCTTGCATATTTCTTGCCCCAGTCCTAGACTCAGTCATTTCTTCAAGGAGACCTGGTTACTTCTCTTGAAGAATGGTGTTAGAAACCAAGATCCTGTTGCTCTGTGTGCTCATTGCTGCTGAAGTATCATTGCTTCTAGACCTTCTCAGCTGACAGAGTGTATTATTCTATTCTCACATGGCTATGAATAAATACCCGAGTCTGGGTAATTTACAAAGAAAAGAGGTTTAATTGACTCACAGTTCCCCATGGCTGGGCAAGCCTCAGGAAACTTACAATCATGTTGGAAAGCACCTCTTCACAGGGTGGCAGAAGAAAGAATGAGTGCCAGCAGGGGAAATGTCAAAGACTAATAAAACCATCAGATCTCGTGAGACTCCCTCACTATCATGAGAACAGCATGGGGGAAAATTGCCCTGATGATGCCTTAATCTCCACCTTGACATGTGGGGATTACAATTTAAGATGAGATTTTAGGTGAAGACACACCCAAACCATATCACAGAGCAAGGGAATATATGTGTATACACAAACCAGTGCCTGTACACATATCTTTTAGCATTTATACATGTAACCAACTATCTCTAGATTAAAGAGCAAATCATGAGTTCATACTAATATCTCCAACTGTAAGCCTTAAACCATCTCAGTTTCCCCTTACTTACCTGTCACCTCCCACCCCAACCTGGCTCCCACCACCTGCCTTCCATTTACTTCATTTGGCTAATTGTTTAATTCCTGTACACATGCATATTGGTATCAGAACTGTTAACTTGTACCCCTGTGGGAAACAACTTTTCTAACTAGAGCACAGTGCTTACACGCAGTTTCTTTTGCCTTTGCTCTTTCTTCAGTCGTTTCTAAAGTTACATAAGTCAGCAACCCCCACCCTGTCAGTGAAGATGTTTCACATATTTCTAATACAATTAGGTTGTTTGATCAATTCTACTTTTTATCCTGAGGTTCTCCAGCTCTTAAATGAGTATTCTTTAATTTGCAGGTTCATGTTTTGTGTTGTAAAGTTCTATGGGCTTTGACAAATGTGTAGTGTCATGAGTCCGCCATTATAGCATCGTACAAAATAGTTTCATCACCCTAAAAAATAGCCTGTGTTTCAACTATTTTACCCTTCCCTCCTTCCCCTGAACTCCTGGCAACCACTGGTCTTTGTACTGTTGCTATAGTTTTTCTTTTTCCAGATATCATAAAATTGAAGTCATATAATATGTAGCCTGACTTGTTTCAGTAGGCAGACTGACTTCTTTCACTTAGAAATATGCACTTAAGGTCCCTCCATGTCTCTTTAAGATTTGACAGCTCATTTATTTTTATTGCTTTATCGCTTTATCATGAAATTATATTTTATTGTTTGCATATACCACCAAACTTTATCTATTAACCTATCGAAGGACATCTTGGTTGCTCACAGTTTTTCATTTATTTATTTATTTTTTTGAGACAGTCTCGCTCTGTTGCCTAGGCTGGAGTGCAGTAGTACAATCTTGGCTCACTCCAACCTCCACTTCCCAGGTTCTAGCAATTCTCCTGCCTCAGCCTCACTAGTAGCTAGGATTACAGGCATGTGCCACCATGCCTGACTAATTTTTTTTTTTTGTATTTTTAATAGAGAAGAAGTGTCACCATGTTGGCCAGGCTGGTCTCAAACTCCTCACCTCAAGTGATCCACCCACCTAGGCCTCCCAAATTGCTGGGATTACAGATGTGAGCCAACCGTGCCTGGCTTGCTCACAGTTTTTACTGATTTTGAATACAACTGCTATAAACACTTGGGTACAGTTTCCTGTGTGAAGAAAGCTTTCTAAATGGTTGGGTAAATATCTGAGAAAATGACTGCTGCATCTTGTGGTAAGACTGTGTTTCAGTTTGTAAGAAACTTGTGGCTGGTCTTTTAATTTTCTTCACAGCATCTTTTGAAGTATAAACATTTACTTTAGTAAAGGCCAATTTGCCATTTCTTTCCTTTTATTGCTCATGCTTTTGGTGTCATATATAAGAATGCCTTACCTAACCTGAGGTCATAAAATGTTTCTCCTATGGTTTATTGTAGAAATTTTATTGTTTTAGTTTTTACATCAAAGTCTGGTTCATTTTAAGTTAACTTTTGTGTACAGGATAAGAAAGTGGGGCTTATGTTCTTTCTTTTTTTTTTTGCTTATAGATATCCAATTGTCCTAGGCCAATGTGTCAAAAAGATGCCATTGAATTTTCTTGGGATATTTTTTGAAAAATTTTTGAGCATTATTAATATATGAGTTTCTTTCTTATAGTTGTATACCCTACATTGAATCATCCTCTAGTTCTTTAGATGGTATTATTGGGTCAGTATATTTCCCATATTTTCTGTCTCTCCTTCTTCCACCTCTACATTTAGGGAGTTAGTTTAGGCCACTGTTGCAATAGTTGAGGAGAAACATAATGGTAACTTGGACAAGAGGGTAGCAGTGGACATAGTGAGAAGTAGTTGGATTTTAGATATATTTTAGAGGTAGGGCTGATGGTATTTGCTGACAGTATTTGCTGACAGATGCAATGTGTGATGTAAGAAAAAAATGACAGGTCAAGGATGACTCCAAAGGTATGAACCCAAGCAACTGGATGGATGACATTACTGTTAACTATTAACTAAAATGAGAAGACTGCAAGTGGAGCCAGTTTGGCTGTAGGGATCAGGAGCTCAGTTGTAAATATGTTATGTTTGAGATGGCTATCAGATGGCCAGTATGCAATTGGACGTATGAGTCTGGAGTTCAGAGGTGACATTCGTGCTGGAGATGCAAATTTAGGAGCACCAGCTTTTAGATGGTGTTTAAGATCCATGAGACCAGATGAGATCACCCAGGGAGTGAGTGTAGATGGAGAAGAAAAATGGCTGAAGGACTGAGTCCTGGGACACTCAAAAGTTAAAGAGTTGGGGAGGTGAGGCAGAGCCAGGATAGGAGGCTGAGAAACAGCAGCCAGCTGGGCACAGGAGAGCACAAGATGACCAGGAGAGAGTTTGTGTCCTGGAAGCCAAGTGATGAGAATATTTCTAGAGCCAGAAGTGATAAATTCTGTCCACTGACGCTAAGCAATCAGGAAAAATGCAGACTAACAACTGTTGGAGGAATTAGCAATTGATCATGGGTGACTAGCCAAGAGTAGTTGGGTGCAATGGTAGTGAGATTGGTGGGGATGGGGAGGGAGCTTGAATGGAGCATGTTTGAGAGAAGGAAAAGAGATAGTTTTGTGGGATGACCAACTTGTCCTGGTTTGTCTGGGAACTTTCCTGGTTTTAGCATGAAAGTTTGCATCCTATGACTTCTGGTTTGAAAACTGAAAGATGCCATGTCCTGGAACCCTTTCATTTCCAGGCAAACTGGGGTGGCTAGTCACCTCAATTTGAAGACAGGGGAATAATTAAGTTTTTCAAGCAATGGTGTGTTAACTGGAGGAGGAAATGATATCTATCTATCGTCTACCTACCCACGTACCTACCATCTATCTATTTGAATATGGAGGCAAAAAAGTGTGTTTGCATCCTGATAGAAAAAGCGCAGTAGATAGGGAAGATTTCTGAGTTAAGAGTAAGAGGGAAGGGTAGCTGGTGCAATGTCTTCATTATTGTATTTTCTTAGAGTGAGATAAAATACAATGGCAGCATCAGTGGATGGGTGACCCTAGCAAGGAGCATGGCCAGGCATCCATTGTGGCAGGAGGGATGGCAGAGGCATGGCCAGAGCGGCAGGTGAGTGGGCAGATGATTGCCTACATTTTGCCAGTGAAAATGGAAGTGATGTCATCAGCTCAGAGTGATTTGGGGATGAGGGTGTGGGAGGTGAAAGTATGAGAATGAAGGCATAAAGTATTCATTTAGGGCACTGGGAATATGGAAGGGTTCCAGGAGTAGAGAATGCTTGCTCTCCAGGATCCAAGCTCTCTTGAGGTTAGTGATCACGAATTTAAAATGGGGCCAGCCTGTGTAGTGTGGTTTTCTCTGGCTACATTTAGTAGCTTGAGTGTTGGCATGGAACAGGAAGTTGGAGGGCTTCTCAAGCAGCTCTGATAAAGTAAGAGGAGGACAAAGGAGCAGAGGCTGTGACTGATTATGACATTGAAGCTGGGCAAGATGGAAGTGAGGACCTGAGAGAAGAGAGATAAATGATAACAAGTAGTATCAATGGATGTGCATCCCAGTGAGACTAGAGGATTGTTGGAGTTGGGTACCAAAAGGAATGAGCTAGAAAGAAAGGAGGTGGTGGTTGGTCTGAGAGTAGAATACTTGAGATGGTGGGGGTTAGCTGTTGTAACAGCAATGACTATGGAATGACAGTAAGAGCAGTCAAAGTCCTGGTGGGTTCCTGTCCACTTGCAGCGGTTCTCTGACACCAGCTCAAAGTGAGGCTACACCCTTCTCCCTCTTGCGCATGAATCAGACTCTGTCACTACTGGGCTGCTTGCCCACTCAGCTTAAAACCATCTGGCACACCTCCCAGCAAGAACATGGATTCTATTTAAAGAACAGGAAAATATGTCACACTGATGAACATTTGCCCACACACCCAGGGTGGCTGCATGATGGTAGCATGTTGTATACACCTGTGTGATGAGTTCTTGTAGGATGGACCCATCACCTCCATCTCTGTGACCTTTCAGCCCTAGAACTGTGTCTGGCACACAGTTGCTACTCAATGGATACTTACTCAAATGACTCATATAGGATTGAATGTTAAATGGAGACTCTTATGAAGATGTCAGTCTCTGCTCTGCAGTCTGCTCTCATGCATTCCCTCATGGAGAGAATTTTACAGGCGGAGTTTAGGGACCCTTTGTTCTTGCTTCCCTGAATCCTTTGCAGGAACACAGCTGAGGCATGTGAATGGCCTTCAAATGCAACATAACACTAAGTAGCTCTCTTTTCAAAGAGAATCAGAGACAGTCCCTGCATGCTTTCCTTCTCAGACACTTGTGGAGGAGACCTGACACCCCATTCGACCCAGCGGATACCAGCGGGCAGCAATGACAGGACGGTCCTGCTCCCTCCATATCACAAACATGTTTCCAGGACACTCTCCACAGAGTCCCCAAGTCCTGCCAGGGGGACCACCTGTTCGGCATTACCAGAACACCCACCCCCGCCACACACACACACAGAGTTGTCATTGGCTGCTTTATGAAGCCAATCTTTCAAAGGAGAACAACAGTTCTGCTACAATCCAGGTGGCGAGGGTCTGAGAAAACTGGAAGCCAGGGAAAAGTACAGAAGCCAGCAGAGGATAGGAAGCTGGTGAAAGTCCGTAACAGTGACTTAGGTCTAAGATCCTCACGGGAAAGTTGGCATTAAGGCAGTGAATGAGTTTGGCTGGTGATCTGTGTAACTGTGGACCTTGGTTTGTTGATCTGTGAAATGGGAAAATCACTCACAGGTGCTTTGTGCAAAGACCAGAGGATGGAGCCATAAGTTGCGTGCTGTGCCAATGAGCTCCAGCCATTATTTTCCTTTATCTTCAGGAGCCCCAAGCATTGCACAGCACTGGGAGGGCTGGGGGTGGGGACAAGGAGGCATGAGCTCTTGTCACCTGATGGTGACTTTGCTTTGGGATTCATCACTTCCTCTATGAAGGGGAGGTTGTGGCTGCCTTCCTCAAAAACTAATAGTAGGAAGAGCCTGTTGAAACGGAGGGTGGGAAGAAAGTGCCAAGGGAGGGACTGGAGGTGGGTGACATCTTCCTTTTCTGCTCCTTCCTCTTGCTCGGTCAGGTCCACCCTGTGCTCTGCCTTTGAGGGACTATGGTTCGCAGTGTCGATCCCAGCAGAAGCTGTCCCTTCCTCCAGGAGGTGCCACACTGAACCTCAGTCTGAGCTTGGCCCAGGAGGTCCAGATTCGAGTCCTGGTTATGTCCTGATTAGAGGCATGAACTGGTGCATCTTGTTCCCTGGTGGAGTCTCAGTTTCTTCGTCTGTTCCTTCCCTCTCCACCAGCAGTGTGGGTGCTTGCCTTAGCAGTGAGCTTGGGAAACCCTTCCGCCGCGTCCCAGCCCCAGCCCGCTCCTCAGATCAGCTGTCCTCAGGACACCAGTGGGTGTTGTAATTTGACATTTCCACCTTTGACTTTCCCCAGCAGTGGAGCAACATCACAGTGACTCCATTGGTGCATGATGAATATATGAGAAAATGTATGCACTTTTAGAAATGACCGGACACCGGTGGATTTTAACTTACCTTGAAGGCCTTCATGGGCGTGGTTTGCAGGGAAATTCTCAAGGCCTGCATGGTAACTGAATGTATCTGAGATGCCCATTTCGGGCAAGAGCTGGTCCAGTTGAATATTCCCAGGTAGGGAGAATTTTGGAAAATATGGCCTCCTCCTTCTATTCACGGAGTGAGAGGAGAAAACAGAGCTGAAATAGTGTCATCTAATAAACTGCCCCAGTCAGCAATCTTACTGCAGAATAACAGAATAAAATTAATGTCAGCTGTGTTTCCCAAGTGTGCCTGCAATACACATGTCTGTGCCAGGTTCTTTGCAAGGAAATTTTGATTCATCCTCCCTGTAATCCCAGGGACTGAGTGCCCCAAATATCCACTTAAAAACGAGAAAATGGAGGATTGAAGAGGTTGAGAAATTTGCCCAGTGGTTAGGAACATGGTTCGTAAAAGGCTCAGAGTGAACCCAGTGCTGAAGCCCCTTCTCCAGCTGCGTTGCTGCTTCTCCGACTGGACGTGGCCTGCTCCTGAGTGCAGTGGAATAGGAACATCTCTCTGTCCGTCTGCTTACCTTTGTTCCAACACATAGCCTCGCCCTGTTTTCTTCCCTCTCTAAGCCCAGCCTTCAGGGCCTCGAAGGTCCCAGGGGAGGATTGAGAGCTACCTTTTTTTGTGTTTACCTTTCTATGTCTTACATCAATGGCACATGATGGGGACATGCTCTCACTTAGAAGTGGAATCTAAAAAGTCAAACTCGTAGAAGCAGGAGCTTTCTGGCCAGGGGCTGGGGAGAGGGAAATGAGGAGAAGTTGATCAAGGGGTAAAAGTTCAGATGAATGCATCTGGATTTCTACTGTGCACCATGTGCCTAGAGGTATGTATACAGCGCTGTGTGCTTGAAATGTACTAAGAGGCTAGATCTTAAGCATTCTCACCATACACACAAAAATGGTACTCGTGTGAGGTGATGGATCTATGAATTAGTTTGATTATGGGAATTGTGTTCAATGTATACATACATTGAAACTGCACGTTGGACACCTTAAACATACGCAACTTTTATTTGTCAATTCTACCTCAAGAAAGCTGGAAACAGATACAAATGAAAAGCACAAATTAGAAAACAAAGACAAACCGTCTGTGGGCACAGTATCTGCGTGGCAACCTGATTGTGACTTGTGTCCACAGCCTGGGAGGTGACTCACCATTGAGAATTTGTCTTTCCAGCTTTAGTTTCCCAACTGCCTTGGCTACAAGAAAGCGTGCCTTCTTCCCTCTTCCCACCATGACTCCCCTAGTAGCTTCCTCGTGGCAGGAGGCTGGAGCCCCCTAGCAGCTCCAGCGTGGATAAACCAAGCAAAGTGGGGTGTGGAGGGGAAAGCTGGAGGCTGTCAGCCCTCTCCAGGGCAAGGGCACTTGAGGAGTGTTAGAAAGTCCCATCAGGATGGGCTCAACCCTCAGATCAATGCAGCCCGTTGCATATCTGTCAGACAGGCCTTTGGTGGCGAATGAAATCTCAGGACTGAGCGAAGTCCATGGTCCCCAACTTCTAGGATCCCACAGTCCACACACATAGTCTAGAATAGGAGTGACTCTGCTCCCTAGGAAACATTTGGGAATGACTGGAGACACTTTTGGTCGTCACTACTGTAGGGGTGCATGTGTGCTGCTGGCATCCAGTAGGTAGAACATCCAGGGATGCTGCTAAGCATCCTACAATGCACAGGAAAGCCCCTGAACTACACAGGACTCTCCAGCCCATGATGTGATGAGGTTGAGAAACCCTGAGCTGGAAGAAAGGGCCAGGTCTGAAGTCAGAATGATGGGTGTAGAGAAGGCACTTCAGGGCACAGCACGTGGGTCACCACTTGGTGATTCGTAATGACAGGTGATCTGGAAGATCTATCAGGAAGCAATGGGATTTACGTCAGAGCTCCCCAGTCCTTAATGTGCTCATGAATCTCCTGGGATCTTGTGAAAATGAAGATTCTGTTTCAGTAGGTGTGGGGTGGGATCTGAGAGCCTCTAATTCTTACAACTCCCGATGAAGCCAGTGATGTTGGTCACAGACTACACATTGAGTAGCAAAGATCTCAAATACTTGAGAAAAGCAAGGAACTTGATCACAGAGTGTGGCCGAGAGGAGAGACGTACAGATAGCTGGAAAGTGGCTTTTGTGTAAAGCCTCCCTGAGAAGTGACCAGTAAAGCAGACGGGTCCCGGCTCCCTCTGAGTTAATTACCAGTCATGTTGACTCCATCAGTATATGAGCTGGAAAGATAGCTCCTTGGCCGCTACCCACCTACAGTCCATGGAACTGCAACTTGTTTAAACATCTTATGTTAAAATACCTGCCATGTTCACGTGCTGTTTGGGAAATGCTGAGTAAAGTTAAGTTAGACATTGTTCCATTCTGTACAACTTCTCAGTGCTTTGAAGTGCTAAAGTGAATTGCAAATCTCTCAGAGGAAGATGTAATGTGACAACATGGTGGTGGTGATGATGATGAGAATGATTTTATTGTGCTGGCACACTTGTTTCCATCTCTTGGAGGGATGAATGGCTGAATCCTGTTTGATAATTAGTGCGTGACCTAGCCCCACCCCCTCACGTCATGGTCCAGAAGACCAGAGGGATTTCAGCCTCCAGCTGCAGAGACTGCAGAGGTGGATGTCGAAAGGGTTCCATTGCATGCAGGGGGCAGGGATAGCTGAGGTTTTACCTTATTGGGAAGGGTTGAGTCCACATATCAAAATTTTCCTTCATCAGTGCCCCTTCTATCTCTCTGACTTTCCCTGTGTCAGAAAGAATGAAGACTGCAGTGCCATTGCAGCTGGATGGCAGCTGGAGGGCGTAACTGTCCAGGTGATAGAAACACAGGAGCAGGAACCTGCCCAGCCGCTGCACTGTGGGCACCAGGATCATGAGATCCTTGCTCATTGAGAAGGGCCTTGTCTCAGTGAGCTTTGGGTCAACCAGGGGAACAGTGCTATTTATCTTTATTTATTTATTTATTTGAGATGGAGTCTCACTCTGTTGTCCAGGCTGGAGTGCAGTGGCGTGACCTCGGCTTGCTGCCACTTCCACCTCCTGGGTTGAGGCAATTCTCCTGCCTCAGCCTCCTGAGTAGCTGGGATTACAGGCACATGCCACCATGCCCAGCTTGATTGTTTTTTTTTTTTTTCTTTTTTTTGTATTTTTAGTAGAGACGGGGTTTCATCATGTAGGCCAGGCTGGTTTTGAACTCCTGACCTCAAGTGATCTGCCCGCCTTGGCCTCTCAAAGTGCTAGGATTACAGGCATGAACCACTGCACTCGGCTGCTATTTGCCATTATTTGGGTGAGAGAAACTTATCTAGAGAGAGGGGGCTGGAGAAGGGTTACACAGATGCTCCATAAGAGATGGAGTGAGGACTTCTGGGTTCTTCAAGGTGTTCCTGGTCTAACCCTGAGGCTTAAGGCTCCCTGCTATCTGTCAGGGCTGGCAGGCCGTCCTTCCACTGTCCTCTGCTGTGGCCATCATTCTTCACATCTCCGAGACCCCTGTGCATGGTGCGCCAGGGTTTGGCAAAAACCTTCGTTCAAAGCAAGTCATCAAGGAAAACCTGGAAGTGGGAATGGGAGTGGGGGTGTCACAAATCCCTGATTTCTTAAAAATGCCTCAAGTCTGAATTCACCTTCTGGCTCAGTGGGATATTTCATTCAGCCAATAATACAAGTTATAGTGTAGTGAGTGCCCCTGTGCTCAGGGCTTAGCTCTTTAACGAGCTGAGAAAAGAGACATAGTGTGTGTGCTCAGCAAAAGCTGGCTATTACTGTTACTAGCAGTGATGCCTTTTCTGCAGGCTGTTCTCTGTTTGCCAGTTCCTGCCTGCCCCCCACCCCCTACCACCAGATCCTTTCTCTGCCCTGTTTTGTGCCCTGAGAGGCTGACCCCTTTGGACTGAGCTTCCGGACTCTCCTGCCAACTGGCTTCCTCTTGTGTTTGGCAGTGGGAGCCCTGGGCAGGAGAAGAGAGAGGCTAGGGTGTTCCTTCCCTGTTGGGGGAACCAGCCCCCAATATTTCAACACAGGTTCTTTCTATTTTCCCCTAAGTGTCGGCCGGTCTGAGAAATAAAGAGAAAGAGTACAAAGAGATAAATTTTACAGCTGGGCCTCCGGGGGTGAATTACATATTGGTAGGACCATGATGGTGACCTCGAGCCACAAAACCAGCAAGTTTTTATTAGGGATTTTGAAAGGGGAGGGGATATACGCATAGGGAGTGGGTCACAGAGATCACATGCTTCAAAGGGCAATAAAGCATCACAAGACAAAGGGCAGAGCAAGATCACAAGGCAATGGTGAAATTAGAATTACTGATGAGGGTCCATGTCCCGCTGGGCATGCATTGTCTTGATAAACATCTTAACAGGAAACAGGGTTCAAGAGCAGACAACCGGTCTGACTAGAATTTACCAGGCTGGAATTTCCCAATCCCAGTAAGCCTGAGGGCACTGTAGGAGACCAGGGTGTATTTCATCCCTTATCTCAACCACATAAGACAGACACTCCCAGAGCAGCCATTTATGGGAATGCATTCCTTCACCAAGGTTATTAATTATTAATATTCCTTGCTGGGAAAAGAATTCAGCGATATTTCTCCTACTCACACATCCATCTATAGGCTGCCTGCAAGAAGAAAAATGGCTCTATTCTGCCAGACCCCACAGAGAGTCAGACTTTATGGTTATCTTTCCTTGTTCCCTGAAAATCACTGTTATTCTGTTCTTTTTCAGGGTGCACTCATTTCATATTGTTCAAACACACATGTTTTACAAACAATTTGTACAGTTAACACAATCATCACAGCGTCCTTAGGTGACATACATCCTCAGCTTACGAAGATGATGGGATTAAGAGATTAAAGACAGGCATAGGAAATTATAAGAGTATTGATTGGGAAGTGATAAATGTCCATGAAATATTCACAATTTATGTTCAGAGATTGCAGTAAAGACAGGCATAAGAAATTATGAAAGTATTAATTTTGGGAACTAATAAATGTCCATGAAATCTTCACAATTTATGTTCTTCTGCTGCAGCTTCAGCTGGTCTCTCTGTTTGGGGTCTCTGACTTCCCACAACACTTCCCATTCCCTCCCTGCTTGTGCTCCACATCTTTTGGAGTAGCTGCATCCCCTGGTCATTGCAGATTGCCCCCTCCAAGCACCCCTTTTCTCCATGGCTCCAGCTCCCACCCTTTCCTCCCCTGGCTCCTTCAGCTTTGAGCAGGTAACAGCTCCCCGCTTTTACTAACCTCTCACCTTTGCATTTTTTTTTCCTTAACCCTTTCCACACTGCTCAACATAGTCTCTTCATTAAAGCCTTCTCCTTTGAACTGCTGAAGGGACTCTGAATAATACTCTATTTAATCCTGATGATCAACCCCTGCAAAAAACTGAGTCCCAGGGAGGTAAAGTGGCTTACTTGAGGTCAACAGCTTGCCAGTGGCTGAGCCAGGATTCCAGGCCAGTTCTGCTGCCTCCAAAGATGGCTTCTTTATTTGATCCTTGGCTGGCTGCCTTTTTCAGAATAAGGTAACCCACAACAAGATCCCTCTGCATGTGAGCCCTGCCTGCAAGGCTGAGCTCTTCTCCCCTCTTATTGCTGACAGCTATGCAGAGAGCTGTCTCCTCAGGTGCAAACTGGGAGCCTTGGGGACCCCCAGTGAAGCAAGGGGACAGGTAATTTTTACCTACAGATTATGTACTAGGAGTCTGATGCATCCACAGCACCCTCAAGTCTCACCCTGGGCTGAGGAGTTCAGAGGGTAGCACATGTCATTTGCCAATTCTGGTGGTGGACATAGAGTTACATGAGAAGGTCAGCTTGTACCTTCCTTGGCAAATGTTTCAGCCCTCAGCTCACTGCGCTTATGTCTTTTGTGTGCTACAGTGTGTGGTGCTCATGGTGCCTGGGGAAACTGGAGGAACAGAACCTGCTGGGCTGGCCTAGCTTGGAATGTGGTCACACCTCATTGACAGAGAAGCTGAGAAGGGAAGAATGAAGGCCACCTTCTGCAGGGCAAGTGATTTCCAATATTTCCTTCCTCCCTCTCTTCCTCCCTTTTTCCTTCCTTCCTTTCTGCTGTCCACCCATCCGTGCACCCATCCACTTCTGAAGCACTTGCTGTATGTCTAACCATGGGTAGGCATTGAGAGGGATTTAGGGAAGAGTCAATCTTATCACTGCCCTCAACAGGCATGTCTCTCTTGATGCCCTACATATTAATCAGGGTTCTCTAGAAGGACAGAACTAATAGGATAGACGTATATATGAGAGGAGGTTTGTTAAGGAGAATTGGCTCACATGATCACAATTCCACAATAAACTGTCTGCAAGCTGAGGAGCAGGGAAGCCAATCCAAGTCCCAAAACTTCAAAAGTAGGGAAGCTGACAGTGCAGCCTTCACTCTGTGGCCAAGAGCCCTTGGCAAACCGCTGGCTTAAGTCCAAGAGTTTAAAAGCTGACGAACTTGGAGTCTGATGTTCCAGGGCAGGAAGCATCCAGCATAGGAGAAAGCTGAAGGCCAGAAGACTTAGCAAGTAAAGTCCTTCTATGCTCTTCTTCCTGCTTTATTCTAGCCATGCGGGCAGCTCATTAGATGATGTCCACCAGATTGAGGATGGATTGAGGGTGGGTTTGTGTCTCCCAGTCCACTGACTCGAATGTTAATCTCCTTTGTCAACACCCTCACAGACACACCCAGGAAGAATACTTTGTATCCTTCAATCCAATCAAGTTACACTCAATATTAACTGTCACACCCTGGATGCATATTGTCTCCACGTTCAAATCCCACTACTTCTGGGATGGGAGGTGTAGGTGTAGAAAAAAATCTCTGAACTTGGGAAACACTGAATTGACTAAAAGAACACTGAGCTGACAAAGTTTATGCTGAACGAACAGAACTCAACTAGAACTGAATGAGGTCAAGTCTCCTCCACCAGGCAGGGTTGAGGTCTGAGGACTCAGTGGTGGTTCCTGTGAGCATGTGGCCTTGAGCTGGGTCCTGAAGGATGGGCAGGATTTCAGCAGCCAGAAAATAGGGGAGAGAAAACACTGGCTAAGCAACCACATGGACTCAGAGCCTCTTGCGGTCATGCTGTATTCCTCGTTTGTTCATCTGCCTTTGCTCCATGTTGTACTTCTCCAGGCATGAACAGCATCTTATTTCTGTATGCAAAAACCCAAGGACGTGGCTCAAGGACTGACAGATGAATATAGAAATAGTACTAATAATGATATTAACAACACCTTCAAGGATAGCAGCCATTCTTTTTATTTGTTAAGTGTCTTCTAAGTGGGAGAATATCTGCTATGTGCTAAAATGACCCTATGAGGAGGCATTACTCCTGTTTTTCAGATGATCCCAAGAAAGGTTGAGGCAGTTGTTCAGAAGCAAACAGCTTATAGAGGCCAAGGCAGGCTTGGCATGTTGAGCTATGTGACACCCAGTTCTGCATTCTTTCTATTCTAACATGACTTCTTGGGAATAAGCACATTCTCAGGTTGCTGCTAAGGTGAGAAGAGAACCAGAGGGTGTCTTGAAGGCTTGGTTAGGCTCTTGAGTATTGAAAAGAAAGAAATTCATTTGGTACTGGTTTGAAGCTGATATCTGTAACACACACACACACACACACACACACACACACACCACACACATGAACAAACAGCTGTTTTTTTATTCTTGGTTTAATAATTTGACCTAGAGATTTTTGGACACACTTTCTTGGGATGAAATGGCCCCATCTCTACTAAAAATAAAAAAAATTTCCTGGGCATGGTGGTGGGCACCTGTAATCCCAGCTACTTGGGAGGCTGAGGCAGGGAGAATTGCTTGAACCCAGAAGGCAGAGATTGCGGTGAGCTGAGATCGCACCACTGCACTCCAGCCTGGGCAACAGAGTGAGACTCTGACTCAAAAAAAAAAAAAAAAAAAATTTGTCTCAAAAAACCAAAACCAAAACCAAAAACAAAAACTGTTCACTGAACTTACATGGAATTCACACATAGCATGATGTGTAGCCAGCCTAGGACTGGCATGTGGTGGGCACAGAGTATAGGATACATAAGTGAGTGAATGAGTCACACAGCATGAGATGGTTGAATGAATGAATAATTGATTGACTGAATCTATTTTTTCATAAGCCTAGTTTGTGTGAACAATGACTAGCAATCAAAAAAATGTGTCCAGACACCAAACACAGGGAATGCCCACCAGGAAGAAATATACTCTTCTTAGAAACAGCTTGGATGGCACAATTACTGAAATGACTCAGATGACAATTATTCTGAAACCCTTGCACTGACAATTCATGTTGCTCTTGTTAGATTTCTGCTCCCACTCAGTCCCCACCAGATTCTGGGAGGAACTTTCCCAGTGTGTAATGATAGAGGTTCAAGCTGTACATGTATGCGACTGTCATTGGGATCACCATCCCAGGCCACGAGAAAAGCCTTGAAGATCCAGCCAACAGAATGAGCAAAATCACGTTTATCAGGTCAGTGACTCTTGGGGTTGCTGGTGCTTCCCCAGGCTGGAGATTGAGTTAATATTAACAGGCCCAAGGTGATGTGGGCTTGTGCAATCACAGGCCCGGCCACCTCCCCCCAAGTGGACAGTCCTGTTCATTCACCCCACCTCCTGCACCCCAGGTATAATGCTCAGGAAGGAGAGAGGTGGGCTGGGACTCTGAACAGCAGCATATGTTGTCTCTCTGAACCAAGAATGTCGAACTCCAGGGGGCCACATCAGCATCTTTTTAGTGGATGCCACTGAGTCCTGGGGGCGTCTGAAGGCACCACATCACTGTCTCTGGGCACAAGGGTGTGTTGTCACAGAGAAGGCAACAGACGTGCATGACAGGAAAGTAAGCTGTGGGATCTCCTTGCAGCTGATCTTGTCTCCCAACAGATTCCCTTCGCTGCTGCCACAGTGAGCCACCGAAATGCAAACCTGCCCTTCTCACTACCCCATTTAAGAGCCTCATCACCCCAGCAGCATTTTGCAGTGTGTATCCCATGGAACAGTAGAGATAATTTGTGAATAAATAGGCTCCATAGTCTAATAAGTTTGGGAAACCGCATCCTCTTTCTCCCACATGAGGAAGTATTTTCATATCCTAAATTGTAATATTTTAAAGGATCTGTGAAGTCCTGCAATAAAGATTTATCCAATTTTTCAAACCCATTTGACCAAGCAAACTTTATTCCCCTAATGCAAACAAACCCCAGAGAGAAATGTCTTGGGGGACCGTCTTCCTTTAGGACAGCACCCTGCCTTCTCTGTCTAGGACGGAACCACCTGAGCTCCCACTTGCCCACCCACCCTCCCCCATCTCCCAGTACCCCCTTCTATTAGGTTGGTGCAAAAGTAATTGTGATTTTTGCCATTACTAATATTTGATTATTAAATTAATATTTGGTACTTTTTAAAAACAGAAAACTATAAAGAAGAAAATAAAATGGTCCACGATTCTACTACCCAGAAATACTCCACTTATTATTAAAAATAATAGTATGTGTCTTTATGAGAGTCTGTAAAAAAATCATTTTGTGCTTCTGCTGGATATCCTCTTTAGGGTCTAAGTACTCCTAAGGTTACTTAGAGAAAAAGTCAAAGTCTTTATAGGTGCACAGTTGAAGAGCCCCTGTCCACAGCAGGCACTGCTGTCATTTCCCGGGTCTCTTTTATAGCTTCTCTCTCTCTCATACACTCCACTGCTCAAATCATGTGGTCTTCCTGCTTCGCTTGATCATACCAGACACGTTCCTACCCCAGGGCTTTTGCACTTCCTGTTTCCTTAGCCTGGCTGATCTTTTCCTACTCACATGGCTTGCTTTCTCACCTGCCTTGCGTCTCCAATGCCACCTTCTCATTGAGGTCTTCCTTGGCCATTCTTCATCTGAGTGTGCCCCACACTCCAGCACCCCCATTCCTCTCCCTGCATTATTTTTTCACTATAGGACTCATCATCTTCCTCTATTCTATGCATGGTATTGACTTACCTGGTTTATTTTCTGCATCCTCACTGAGCTCCTATGGGCAGGTATTTTGTCTGTTTGTTCATACCTGCACAGTCAGTGCTTGGCACCTACTACACACTCAATAAATAATTGTTGAATAAATATGTGTGTTCACGGAAGAAGTCAGGCTGTGTACACCGTTCTGTGTTTTGCTTCTTACCATAGTTTTTGCTTTTAGAGATCTCTCCCTATGAGCCTCTACAGAGCTAGCCTGCCTCATGATTTTTGAAGACTGCACGTCTAGTATAGAGGTGCACCTAAATTTATGTAATCAACTTCCTATTGATAGAATTTTTTGTTTTGCTCAGCAAACAATGCTGTAATTAAAAAGAAGACTTTTTTACATTTGTTTTGTTTGAAAATATTTTCATGGGGTAAGTTCCCATTAATAGACTTTCTGAGTCAAGTAGTAGGGTTTGTGTTCTTTTAACTTTACTAAATGTTACCAGCTTGTCTTCAGAAATAGCACAAATTTACATGCCCTCATATGACAAATGACAATGTCTGTTTCTTCACATGCTCATAGCTCTGCATATTACCAACCTCGTACATTTTTGCTAATCAGATAGCTGGAAAATGCCACTCTGTTAAGTTGATTTGCATTTAAAAAATTGAGAATGGGGTTTAGAATTCTTGCATATTTCCACTGTTATTTTGTATTTTTTTATAGACTACCTACTTAAATCTTTTGTCCATTTTTCTTTCGGATTGCTTACTGTTTCCCTATGGATTTAAGAGTTCTTTAAAACTAAAATGTTTATCTTAGTCATATCTGTTATACAATTTTTTAGTTTATCCTTTAGTTTTTTACGGCATTTAAAAAATATGCAGTTGAGTATCTGTTTTTCTAAAAATTGATGTGAAAGTACCATTAAAGCGGAGCAAGATGGCCGAATAGGAACAGCTCCAGTCTCCAACTCCCAGCGCCAGCGACACAGAAGACTGGTGATTTCTGCATTTTCAACTGAGGTACTGGGTTCATCTCACTGGGGAGTGCCGGACGATCGGTGCTGGTCAGCTGCTGCAGCCCGACCAGCGAGAGCTGAAGCCGGGCGAGGCATCGCCTCACCTGGGAAGCGCAAGGGGGAAGGGAATCCCTTTTCCTAGCCAAGGGAACTGAGACACACAACACCTGGAAAATCGGGTAACTCCCACCCCAATATTGCGCTTTAAGCAAACAGGCACACCAGGAGATCATATCCCACACCTGGCCGGGAGGGTCCCACGCCCACGGAGCCTCCCTCATTGCTAGCACAGCAGTCTGTGATCTACCGGCAAGGCAGCAGCGAGGCTGGGGGAGGGGCGCCCGCCATTGCTGAGGCTTAAGTAGGTAAACAAAGCTGCTGGGAAGCTCCAACTGGGTGGAGCTCACAGCAGCTCAAGGAAACCTGCCTGTCTCTGTAGACTCCACCTCTGGGGACAGGGCACAGCTACACAACAACAACAACAACAACAAAAAAGCAGCAGAAAGCTCTGCAGACGCAAACGACTCTGTCTGACAGCTTTGAAGAGAGCAGT